>NC_058090.1:89156048-89424174 GCF_014858855.1 Bufo gargarizans | reverse complement strand
AAATGTGGCAAACAAGGCCTGATCAAAGGGAGGTCACCCAGGACTAGTGTCTAGGACCTACACCACCATTGGAAAGTAGAGGCCTCACCAAAACCACCTAGTGGGGTGATTTTGCAGAATAATTCGAATGGGGATATCCCTATACTGGACATATTGGAGTTCAGTGTTAGGTCTAAGGCTGCCCAAACAGATAAGACAGCTGTCAGCCGAACACTTGTATGGAGACAGCTATCTCTCTTGATGCCCTCAAACACATTTCAGCTGAGTATTCCTGTGTCCTGAATAGGACTGAGGAGAAAGTCACCTTCAGACACCTCTGGCTGCAGCTAATCCTTCAAAGAACATAAAGATTGGGCAAGTGATATCGAACAGCCTGATTCTTATCTCCCCCAATATCTACCATCGATGAAACGTTAAGATGCCCCAATGCAGAATACATGACAGATTAGGCTGCCATTTATCTAATATGTATGACCAGTTTAAAGGGGTTGTCTAAGTTTTCTTTATTTACTTTGTCAAAGTGATGGGGTGCCTAGTTAAATAATAAAAAAAATGACCTTCCCTTCCTGCATCGACTCCAAATAATATGTCACTGGCTGCAGCCTGGGAAGATGACAGAGCGGCACACTTGATTGGAGCAGGTGTAAAAAATTACGAGACTTTATATGTGTGTGTGTGGGGGGGGGGGGGGTTATAAAGCAGCAAATCCATGATTATTCTATGGGTCGATTTGAATACCAAATTTAACTTTGTGCTTCTTTATGTTCTCATACCTTTGCCCCATTTTTGGGGTTTGGACAACATTCTGAGAACTTTTTTCCATTTTTGTGGAGAAGCAAGATGAACAAAAGCCACACTTCTGCCATTGTACGGCAGGTCTGTGGACTCAGTTCCTGCTATAGCTGTACAGCAGTGCTGTAGAGATATGGTGTATTTCAAAAACTGTTTAATGGTGTTGATATGTCATAAGTAGGTATGGAACTTATAATTCAGGAATTTTATGTTGATGGCCTAACCCCAAGGCCCCCTCTAATCAAAAGAACAAAAGGGTCAATGATGGTTACCCTGGCCCCTACCCAACACTATCATCCATGCACCTATGGCTTTGTCTGGTACTGTAGCCCACTTTGTTCTTTTGATCACTTTGGGTCTTGAGGGTTCAATCTCCATACCTAGATGGCAATCAATATAAAGGCCCGAAAAGCCCTTAGAGAAGCATCTGACCATCATGCTTTGTGTGTTGTCTTTATAATATGGATGAATTCCAATAAAAAAAATCATGGGGTAACACCAGGGCTTCATAATTGGCTAATTTCCTAAGTGTTTTAGAAGGTATGGCAATGAACCTCCAAGAGTTTAAGAATCCCAATCAATATCTTACAAAGTTAAAGGAGATTTTCAGAAGTTCTATATTGATTACCAATTCTCTGGATAGGTCATTAACATCTGATTGATGGTGATCTGACACCAGGCACCCCATTGATCAGCTGTTTGAAGATGCCATGTCACTCAAAAGCTAGAAATCCCTCAAAAGCTAAATGTAGATGAATGTTCTGGAGTTAGATGAGAACATCAGTAACGTCTGAGATGCCATTTCATCTTATTTTATGTCCATGGCTTTTTTTTGTTAAATGGATTTTCAGAGAACAATAAATTATTTCCATTGGGTTGGTTACAGTGTAAAAAAAAAACACCTGTTCAAACGGTTCAGGTCCAGAGTCAAACTCTCTCTCTGCTTCTGATTTCTGTTTGACGGGAAGCGAAGGCCCATCAGTATGCATGTCAAATCTGTCAAACTCAGCACTGATGTGTCGGGAAAGTATATTACTATAAAATAAAAGGCTATGATGCCTAATCTAAAAGAGACCTATACTAAAATGAACGGAGACTAAACAGGTTTTACATAAAAAATAAATAAATGCTTTATTATAAATACAAATTACATAGATAGAAAACAGACATGATACATCAGATACAAATAGTGAACTACACCTGAGGAGGTATTAACAAAGGTATAGATTTAGAGGAAATATAACAAATCATGTAGGCAGGCCCAATTTTATGAATACATATGTACAATATATATATATATATATATATATATATATATATATATATATAGATTATATATATATATATATATATATACATATATAGGGTATAAAAAGTCTACACACCCCTGTTAAAATGTCAGGTTTCTGTGATGTAAAAAAATGAGAGAAAGATAAATCATTTACAAACTTTTTCTACCTTTAACTATAAACTGTACAACTCAATTGAAAAACAAACTGGAATCTTTTAGGTGGAGGGAAGAAAAATATAAAAATAAAATAATGTGGTTGCATAAGTGTGCACACCCTTAAACTCATACTTTGTCGAAGCACCTTTTGATTTTATTACAGCACTCAGTTTTTTTGGGTATGGGTCTATCAGCATGGCACACTCTTCTTTGCAAAAACACTCCAAATCTGTCAGATTGCGAGGGCATCTCCTGGGCACAGCCCTCTTCAGATCACCCCACAGATTTTAAATCGGATTCAGGTCTGGGATCTGGCTGAATCCGTTCCAAAACTTTAATCTTCTTCTGGTGAAGCCATTCCTTTGTTGATTTGGATGTATGCTTTGGTTCGTTGTCATGCTGAAAGATGAAGTTCCTCTTCATGTTCAGCTTTCTAGCAGAAGCCTGAAGGTTTTGTGCCAATATTGACTGGTATTTGGAACTGTTCATAATTCCCTCTAGCTCAACTAAGGCCCCAGTTCCAGCAGAAGAAAACCAGCCCCAAAGTATGATGCTGCCACCACCAGGCTTCACTGTGGGGATGGTGTTGTTTTTGGGCCAAACATATCTTTTGGAATTATGGCCAAAAAGTTCAACTTTGGTTTCATTAGACCATAACACCTTTTCCCACATGCTTTTGAGAGACTTCATATGTGTTTTTGCAAAATGAAGCGTGGCTTGGAGGTTTTTCTTCTTAAAAAAAAGGCTTTTGTCTTGCCACTCTACTCCATAGCCCAGACATATGAAGAATACAGGAGATTGTTGTCACATGTACCACACAGCCAGTACTTGCCAGATATTCCTGCAGCTCCTTTAATGTTGATGTAGGCCTCTTAGACCCTCCCAGACCAGTTTTCTTCTCGTCTTTTCATTAATTTTGGAGGGACGTCCAGTTCTCGGTAATGTCACTGTTGTGCCATATTTTCTCCACTCGATGATGATTGTCTTCACTGTGTTCCATGGTATATCTAATGCCTTGGATATTCTTTTGTACCCTTCTCCGGACTCTTAACTTTTAACAGTGAAATCCCTCTGATGCGTTGGAAGCTCTCTGTGGACCATGGCTTCTGCTGTGGGATGCGACTAAGAAAATTTCAGGAAAGACCAACTAGAGCAGCAGGTCTTTATTTGCGGTGAATCAGAGGCACTTTACATGATGGCCGGTGTATGCTGACTCCTATTTAACAGGATTTTGAATGTGATTGCTGAATTCTGAACACAGCTACATCCCCAGTTATAAGAGGGTGTGCACACTTATGCAACCACTTTTTTTTTTCTTCCCTCCGCTTAAAATATTTAAGTTTGTTTTTAAATTGAGTGGTACAGTTTATAGGTCACATTAAAGGTGAAAAAAGTTCTGAAATGATTTATCTGTCTCTCATTTTTTTACATCACAGAAACCTGACATTTTAACAGGGGTGTGTAGACTTTTTATATCCACTGTGTGTGTATATATATATATATATATATATGTGACACCCAGCATAGTACTAAAGTCCATATATCTAATCAAGTTGTTCCTCCATATCAAATAGAAATACGCCAGTAAAGTAAATGGAACTACTTAAATCATACAGATAAATATGCTGGGGAACATAAATACAGAGAGCCTGAACCCAGTAGTAACAGTGGTGTATTTGCATACACACTTTGTAAGTGTTTACCTCATACCTAAAATCACACTGATATCACATACCCATAATAGAGAGATCCACCTCAAGAGAGCCACGTACCCTGACGCATGTTTTGGCAATGCCTTCCTCTGGGGGTGCGGCTCTCCCTTAAAATGTGCTCCTTTTAAAATGCCCAGCTCATCTGTGTGGGGTAATGCAATCATGCAAAAGCACCTTAATTTACGTTACCTGTGGGGACCATCATCCTGGAAATGGACAGAGAGCGCGCGCGCAAACACCCTGACTGGCCATCGGGTGTTCGCGCACACTCTCCCGTCCATTTCCGGGATAACAGAAGCGTTTAGGGAAAAAAATAGAAAAAATCACCATATAAAACTGAAGAAATATTGGCTCTGGATCCATTATAAATAACTGAACTGTGCATTGCTGCTTGCAATATGCAGAGTCACCACTAGGTGGTACATCTGCTTTAACAAGATCTCATGTGGTGATCTGAAGGGGATCAGATTGATATAAGAGCACCACCGAATGGTCATACATCATAATTGCACAAAATATTATATTGGGAAAGCTATTGATGAAATTACTTTATGAACTCCCTCACATGGCACTTTACGGCAGCAGCATTAACCCCTTAAGGACCCATGACGAACATTTACGTCATATCTGGCCATGACTTTAGGACCAGTGATGTACAATTGCGTCATGCTGATCGGGCGGGTGCAGGAGCTGCGCCCGCCTGATCAGCAGCACGGACCCCGCAGTCATTGACAATTGGGTCTCTTCTATATGCGCTGGCATTGGTGGAAACACAGATGCCGGCGCATTAACCCTTGCGCTGCTGCGATTAGCGCTGACCATGGCACGTGCAGGATCGTGCGGGGTGGCCATCAGGTCTTTTTCTCAAAATAAAGTTAAAAAAAATTGTACAAAATAGGGAAAAAAATAAATAGACATATTAGGTATCAACGAGTCCGGATCAACCGGCTCTACAGAAATATCACATGACCTAACCGCTGTGAGCACAGTCAAAAAAAATAAAAATAAACTGTGCTAGAACACAATTTTTATGTCAGCTTACATCGCTAAAAGTGCAACACTAAGCGATTAAAAAGGCATATGCTCCCCAAAATAGTACCAATTTAACCGTCACCTCATCCCGCAAAAAATCTGACTCTACCTAAGACAATTGCCCAAAAAATTACTATGACTATGAAGACAATAAAAAATTAACTTGCCTCACAAAAAGTGTAATATAGAGCAACCAAAAATCATATGTACCCTAAAATAGTGCCAACAAAACTGCCACCTTATCCCGTAGTTTCCAAAATGGAGTTTCTACTCTGGGGGTGCATCAGGGGGTCTTTAAATGTGACATGGCAACTTAAAATTATCCCAGTTAAATCTGCCCTCCAAAAAGCACATGGCGTTCCTTTCCTTCTGCGCCCTGCCGCGTGCCCGTACAGCAGTTTATGACCACATATGGGGTGTTTCTGTAAACTACAGAATTTGTTTGGCTGTTAACCCTTGCTTTGTTAGCGGAAAAAATTGATTAAAATGGAAAATCTGCAAAAAATGTGAAATTTGGAAATTTCAACTACATTTTCCTTTAATTCTTGTGGAACACCTAAAGGGTTAAGCAAGTTTGTAAAATCAGTTTTTAATACCTTGAGGGGTGTAGTTTCTAAAATGGGGCCATTTATGGGTGGTTTCTATTATGTAAGCCCCACAAAGTGACTTCAGACCTGAACTGGTCCTTAAAAAGTGGGTTTTGGAAATTTTCTGAAAAATATCAAAATTTGCTTCTAAAATTCTAAGCCTTCTCACATCCCAAAAAAAGAAAATGTCATTTACAAAATGATCCAAACATGAAGTAGACATATGGGAAATGTAAAGTAATAACTATTTTAGGAGGTATCACTATCTGTTTTAAAAGTTAAAAGTTAAATTGGCAATTTTTCCAAATTCTGTATTTTATAAATAAAAATTAAATATGTTGACTCAAATTTACCATTGTCATAAAGTACATATTGTGATGAGAAAACATTCTCAGAATAGCTTCGATAAGTAAAAGCGTTTTAAAGTTATCACCACATAAAGTGACACATTGTCAGATTTGCAAAAAAATGGCCTGGTCCTTAAGGTGAAAAATGGCAGGGTCCTCAAGGGGTTAAAGATGAACCCAGCATGGCCACACGAGGCCAAAACAAATACTCCTTTATCTATCATCTTTTCTACAGCATTATATTGGTGGTATAACGCCATGTCCTTATGTTGTAGTCGCTGGATGGTATTCTGGTGAGGACTGCAGGGCAAAACCTCACAAGATTTACTATAAATTCTTGAGGTTTCACAAAGTCGTGGCTTTCATCTGCTCATAGTTTTTTCACTTTTTCCTCAATATCATGCCCTTTCTGAATGGTGCAAACAAGTTAAATGTCATAATTTACACATAGCAAATATAAAAAAGGTAAAAGTTCACCAGCTGGAACTACATATAACAACATGAATCAAAAGGCCAATTCAGAGGAATCGGACACAAATTGAATTTTACGTTGTTTTCCAGGATTGGGGTCCTTGGTTCAAATTTGACCAAGGGCAAAATCTACATGGAGTTTGTAGGTTCTCCTCATGTTTATGTGGGTTTTCTCTAGGTGCTCTTTTTATCGCTCCACACACCAAGACATACAGGTACGTTAATTTGGAATTAAGATTGTGAACTCAAATGGGATGACGGGTACAAATGTGGCTAAAGATAATGAATGCAGAACATGATAATTAATAAAACATAGCCACTACTCTGTATATATTAATTTGTGTAGACCCCATAGAGACAGACACATGGAGATGGTGGACAACAAATTACAAAAAATACCATTATACAACGTAACCAATAATACTGCATACAGTCAGGGCTACACAGGCGTTCTACACAAGTGACTATTGCATTGTTCATAGATAGGCAGAACATATAACGTTTATGCCAGTCATCTCGACAGGTGATGTCTTCTCTAATTGAAGTCCTTTTGGTCAAATGTGCATGTGTTTTCAATGATATGATGGGAATAATCTCCCATTACAGCAGAGGATTGACATATTGAAATCCAATATATGCAGTCTTGGGATTCCCCCCTTCCCAATTTAAATTTTTCTTCAAAATCACACAACCAGGACTGGCTTTGATGGAGGCCTCTACTTTACCAATGGTAATATAGACCCAAGGCATTAGTCCTAAATGAGGCCCTGTTTGCCACATTTCTTCTAGCCTTTTTGTCAAAACGGCAAGACATATTTTTCTGTTAGTTTTACAAAAACTGTAATATAATTTTCCAAAAAATCACCACGTATCTACAAAGCCATAATGATAAGTCCACATCTCTATTCAGTCTGTGGCTACCATTTCAGTATCCCAAGGGTAGAAAATAAAGCTTGTCCTGTTCATGACATAAGGAGTATATCGATTTATGATTTTTATGAGCAATGCTTAATTACCATGAATAAAACATGAAGGTCTCATGCTTGAACAGAACTGCAGATCAAGAATATCCAGGTGAAAGGAAGTTGTTGGTCTCTTGAATATTCCAGATAGTTGTTCTTCCAGTCTACTATGTGTATAGTATTGTTTTTAGGTCTCTACTGCTTTGAACTCATGTTGTGGTACAAGTCATAGGTTCAGTGTCTTTCTTTTGTTCTGCTACTTTCAGGGTTGTGGCTCCTTACAAAACCATGACCAGACGGGAAGTCATTATTCATGAGAAAACCTTCCTACTTTGTTGTCTGGTTGGTTTCAATGACAGTAGCAAAACCATCAAGAATACAGAGCTAAACTCTATGGGAACTGGTGGCAAGACCTTAGAAAATAAAAATCTAAAAAAAAATATATATACATACATTTCCAAATTGAAATATATATATATATATTAACATTAATATGCTTACAGATACCAAAAGCCATTGAGTGGTATTAAAATATTTCAGTTTTATAAAAAAAAATATCATTAATTCACAAGAAATTTCATTTGGAGAGATGAACAAATTAATTCTAAACAAATTGTGCAGCATTTTGAGAGATGGAGAAAATTATAAAAAAAATATAAATGATTAAAAAGAAAGAAGCAGATGAGTTCTAGGAGACCACAGAGAGTCATATACTAATTGTCAGGCTAACTGGAGCACTTTTGATTTGGGTCGAATTAATTCATACCCGAATGGAATCTTCTTACCAATTCGTTAGAATAGAACCTAAAACTAATTTCTAGAAATTTACTTATGTCTATTAATTTCCAATTATAAATTTGATTTTGTTTTTTAAATACAGTAGATTTTTTTTTTTGTAAAAAAAAATGTTGAATGCTTAGGCCTATATTAACTGGCACAAATAAATGAAACTTTTTCCCAAGAAATCTGAAAAAGACTTTTTTTTAATTCATCATATCTGTATGAAGCACTATGAGTTGTACTTTATGTAGATGCTATTTATAGTACATATACATTAGCATTTAATATATATTTATTTCATTTATTTATTTTGGGAAAATGCAGTTTTTAAAATCTTTTCTTTGTTTTGTACACTGATCATCATCAATGTTCAGTTGTTCTGACCAGCGTTAGAAGACATCAGAGATTGCCCTAACCACTAGAACTATTGCCCATTCCTGATTGGGCAGACACACTTTCCGTGACCAAGCGATCAGCGTGACAAGAATGCTCTTCATGTTGTGGTAGCTGCCTGCCGCTCACAGAACATTTACTATTTCAATTTCTTTTTAACTTTTTCACTACAATTTTTTTTTCAATAGAGTAAAAAAGCACCTAAATCTGCAATTTATTGAGAGTTCAATATCTAAATAACGAAAATTCTAAACAAACGGAGACAGATTTTGGAAGACATAAAGAAAGACAAAATAAAAAATATGAGTTCTTGGAGACCTCACCATGACATATGCCAATTCTCAGACCAATTGGAGCATTTTTTATTTGAATTTATTAGTATCGAATGGAATTATTATTATTATTTTTTTTTTTTTATCTAACCCGAAACTAATTTCAAGAAATTCACTCATCTCCATTAATTTCATTTCCAATTCTAAAATCGATCTGTTGCCTGTACTTAATCACACAGCCACACTTTCCGTGACCATACGATCAGCATGAAAAGAATGTTCGTCATGTTGTGGTAGCTGCCTGCTGCTCACAACAAATTTAAAAGGAGTCTGTCACGAACTCGCGCCTAACTCCGCACCTCAGTAAACTCTGGCGCATGCTCAATGCATATCTGTGAGTCTCTGCCCAATGTGGGCAGAACACTGCGCATGCCAGGGCCTGGCAGTGATGCGCGAACGGGCTATAGGGAAATATGATGTCACAGAGCCACAGGGCTGGCAGGAGTTTACTTAGGGGCGGAGTTGGGCGCGAGTGAGGCAGGGAAACTTGGGCACTTTCAGCAAACTCGCGACGGCTCATTAGCATATCATATAAATTACTTTTTGGCCGATTTGAAGGATCTGAAAAACTAAACACAGGTAACATCTGTGTCATGTCTGTGTCTCCCTGAACAATGTGATCTGTTTAAAACCGGTCAGGTTGGCGACAGACTCCCTTTAAAATTTCAATAGAATTGTGTAACTTTTTCATTAGAAGATTGAAACAAAGTAAAAAAAAACAACATTAATATGCAAATTAATGGGAGTTCAATATCTAAGTAACAAAAAATAAAATATCAAAATTAGAAATGAACAATTTTCCAGAAATTTATTGAAGATCCAATTCTAAAGAATCAGTAGGCAGAGTCAACTTGGTACGAAGAAATTCTGCTCTAATTAAAAGTGTTCAGATTGCCCTGAAACGTTGTGTATGATACTCTGAGGTCTCCTAGAACTGTATCCATCCCAATTTCAAGCTGATTAATGCCAAGACAGCATTAGCAATGTCAAAGTGACATATATGGCTATGGGGTAGTTTTTAAAAAACATTGTGCTGTTGGAGTTTTTTTTTATTAAAAGCGGCCCAAAAAGTATCCCTTTTTGGTGGCAGGTGCCTTCTTCTCTGTCTTCTGGCCACCATTTTGAGAGGTTTTTATGAATCGAATTCTAGTAGATTTGAAGTTGGCTGAAATCAGAATTTTTTGAAAATTTAAGACAAATTTGATTCGTTTTTTAAAGGATTCTCTCATCTCTAATCCAAATATTTATAGTTAAATTTACTTTCATAGATCTTTTGAACATATTAGTATAATTATAGATCTTAGTTATATTAAATTTGTAGATATTCCATATAATAGTAATTACAGCATTCTGAAAAACAAAAATGAGCATGAAAGCGCCCTGAAGACCTACAACTTTGTAATGTTAATGGCTCTAATTGTACAAAAAAAAACAAAGACTGATAATTAAGAGTCTTTTGATTTGCTGGTTCTTGACTCCACCCATGTACAAAGGGGTATAAAAGGAGGACAGCAAGGAGTAGTATATTGTACTCAGCTCAAGTGTAGGTGATCTGGACATTAGCTATACTGAGTAAGTACTGCAGGAGAATTTTGTTTCCTAGGATGTTCTCTTTTTAATCTGATTCTTTTAACTTTATACAAAATGTTTAATTCTATTTTTCATTAATATAATCTTTGCATGTTTCCTTGTTATTTTAATATCTTCTGCCAATATTTTACTGTCCAAATATGAATATTATGTATTTTTTTTTTTTTTAAATGATTTGTTAATTTCTAGGTTTCTTACATTTTAAGGATCAGAACCATGAAATCCATGAAACTTTTCGGATGTCTCTTATTATGGAGTCTTTATTTCCATCAAATTTCGTCACAGGTGAGTAGTTTTTGGTTTCATTATGTAATACATTGAAATTTTATTTTGAACTTGTTTTTTAGCATTTTTGTTTAGATTTTGTGAAGTTTAACAGAACCAAATTAGATCCAAATTTATATATATATTTCAAGAAATCAAAAACATACAACTTTAACTATACATGGAAAGAATAAATGATGTTACAAAAATGTATCCCCTTGAGATGACCATGTAATATGTATGGGGGTGTCCTGACATCTGCCTTTAGGGGGTCAACATGCCCAATCATTCTTTTCAATGGGGGGGATAAACCAACAGAGGTTCCTGGCAGTGGCTTATTTATCTCTTAGCTGACCTGAACATTCATATGTACTGTGTGTGGATCTCAGAAGAACAGCGGTCTGCCAAGCCAAGTTTTGACATATCGGTAGATAGAATCTATAAATATTGTAATGCATCATTTTTATCTATCACTATAATGATGTTTTGTTAGTGATGTAAATTTGCTTATACAAGTTTAATAATCTATAATGTCTCTGTGATTACAGGCTCAATCTCAAGTGGTTCAAGGTAAGAAACTTTTTTACAAAATTTTTTTTTTTTTAATCGTGTAAATTTTAAATATATATATATATATATATATATATATATATATATATATTCTAAATATACATTAATGATATTCTTAGGATGTGATGCAGATAACGCATCTCTTTTTTAATACCTTGAATTTTATCTCTTATATTTGGTAGGATATGACTGTTCAGATATATGGCAACGAAATAATCTTACTACCAGTGGAATATACATGATAAAACCAAAGGAAGCTGAGTTCTCTTTCCCGGTAAGACCATGAAAAGAATCCCAGACTTTACCCAAAGGGGTTGTCCAGCCTTTTTTAAAGTGATGACTAGTGTTGAGCAAACTTGTGTTTAAAGTTCGGCGTCAAAAGTTCGCGTTCGGGTTATCGAAGAATCCTGTTATGGATTCCGTTACCACGGGCCATAATGGAATTAAGAATCCATAACGGGATTCTTCGATAACCCGAACTTTAGATGCCAAACTTAAAAAACAAGTTTGCTCAACACTAGTGATGACCTATTCTCAGGAGAGACCATCATCAACTGAGCACCCCCACTGATCAGCTGTTCTGTGAAGCTCTGTTGCCAAAAGTCGTCACTGGAGTTACACAGCACACTCAACATTGTAGTGGATGTAGCTCGCCATTACAATGCTGCTCTTATTGACGTCAATACAGATTAGACATTTGGGTCTCCAATGTGAAGGGCCATTTTGGGCAGTAGAGCAGGACTTGCATACATCAGCCCTTTAAATAGAGATGAATGAATAATAATTTAAAATAGCCAAATGTACTCATTCATCTCTGTATAGTGGGCTGGCACATACCAACCTGGCCGAATGAAGATTTGAGACCCTGTTTTCTTGGCAGTTTTGGAAGTCCAAGACATTGGACCCCCATCCAAGTGTCTGGCAAATTATTAAAATAAAAGACAGATTGTCACTGGGCCAAACATTTTGATTATTTTACATGATGTTGATCTTGAAGATAGTTTAGAATATAATTTTGAAAATTATAAGTATTACATTATCTCCTTTTATAGTAAGAAAATAATAAGATCTACAATTAAGATACTTATGCTTCCATTTAAGGTATACTGTGAAATGTCTTTAAATGGTGGCTGGACTCTAATCCAAAAACACAATGGAGTCGATGGATTAAGCTTTGAGAAAACGTGGGAAGAGTATGAAAATGGATTTGGCGATCTTCAAGGTAAAAAAAACACATAATACTAAAATATTAACAATTTAGCAATAATCTGGGCAAACATACATGGGTTATCAATCAAGTATATGTTCTCCCACACAAATGCTGTAAAATTTTAAATTTCATACTTTCCTCACCGATTCCCCACCAGTCCAGTTCCAACACTTTCTGGGTCCCCCATGGGTCTCTGCCACCTGATCCCCCTTGAGACACAGGTTATGGCTTGGCTGAGGCAGGTCACCACTGTGGTCAATGTCTAACTGAGTGGTATTTCCTGTGCATTGAGAAGGACTAGGAGGAAGAGACTGACTGGGACCTGGGAAGCATTGGAATGAGAGCGGTAAGCGATAAGGCGATAATATATATTTACAGCATTCTGAGCCTGTGTAAACAAAAAATGTCCTTATGAGATTAGAACAGAGATCAGCAACCTTCGGCACTCCAGCTGTTCTGAAACTACAACTCCCAGAATGCTTTATTCACTTCTATAGGAGTTGCAAGAGCAGCTGAGCCTGTGTGAATGCTGGGAATTGTAGTTTTGGAGTGTCTGAGGTTGCTGACCCCTGAATTCGAAGAAACAGCACCAATTTGGACTGTGTTTGGTATTGGAAACACAGTCCACAAGATTGTAGTGAGTCCACAAGATATTCACTGCCTTTTCCCCTTATAATTGCTTAAGTTGACTTTTTGTAATTTGTTTGGTAAAAAATGATGACCTAGGCCATTTTTTTTCATGTCACACATATAAAAGCAGACAGTCAGCTCAATTTTATATTTAGTAGAAGCTTTAAATGGCACACAGGTCAAACAAACATCTGTTCGGCAATCGGCACACTTTGTTGAAAGGCACATGGTCAAACAAACACTATCCAGGTAAACCTCTTCCAATTATATTGTGTTCATAGACCATTTACAGAATTAATTCTGTTGGAAGCCATATACATATATTTGTTTTCATTTTCTAATCTCCGCAAAAAATTGAAGCAGGAATTTCCAAGAGATTTTTTTTCCACTGTTTGAAAATTCCTAAAATGACCTTATCTGCTAAATTCCACAAACCTTAGGATGGGAAACACTGAATGGACCATCTTTTTAACTGAGCTTTCTTTAGTTGTACTCCTCTTGGAACCAAACATTTAACATTTATTATTGGCTACCAATAGTAACAGAACTGAGTGAAAATCTCAATTGAAAGGGTGTGTCTATCTAGGTAAGTGCTGCCATTTCCCTAGGATATTCCATCACTTGCCGACCAGTGTGAATCTGACCCTTAAGATCCTCATCTATCATGAAAATAAAAGGGCCAAGGCACTTTTACCATCTGTTTTAACATCGATTTCTGGTTGATGGGGTTGAGTAGCAGTTCTCTGTGGTTGTAGAGCTATGCAAAGACAATGGTGAAGCCTTTCTCGTGACCGATAAGGGTGCCAGAGACACAATGGTCAGAAAGTGTTGGCATGCTCCATGGACAGAAGCTTCCTTTCAACTAACAATTTCTACGTCCAACTACAATTTTGTCAGATATTTGTGAATCACCATGTTCTCCAGTTTCGTCCTGTTATGTACTTGATACTTTTTGTTAATTAAGGTGAACACTGGCTTGGGCTCAGGTACATTTACGCCCTGACAAACCAGATAGGAAAACCCTCCAAACTGCACATCAGCATCGGAGACTTTGGTGACCAAGAAGCCTATGCAAGATATGATTCCTTTGTCATAGCCAATGCAAGCAGCTACTATAAATTGTCAGCAGGAAATTACTCGGGTACAGCCGGTGAGTAGAAAACAAAATACATAAAAAAAAAGTCCAAAATTAAAAATGAAACAGTAAAAAATTTATGAGGAAAGATTAAAAATATATAATTTTATATTTTCCATTGTAGGAGATGCCTTCCTTGGAAATGGAAGAAACGGCACCAGTCAGCACAGCAGCGCATTTAGCACTGAAGATCTTCCTAACGACAACTGTCACCCATTATGTGCACTTGGGGACATCATGTATCTCAGCTGTAGCGAACAATTCAGTGCTGGCTGGTGGTTTAACGCTTGTGGATCCGCAAATCTGAATGGTGTTTGGCGCTCACCACCGAGATATAAACGTTGGGTCTCATCTGTGTCATGGCCAACATGGAGACTCGGTGAGTCTCTGAAATTCAGTCAAATGTATGTGATCCACAAGTAGAAGGTTTCTTTCTACTCTTCCATTATGTTGGATACTATTTTTGTGTGTGTAATTTATATTCTTTTTTTTATATAAATGTTGTTATAGTTTATCATTTTCTGGGTTTATCTGAATGTAATAAAGAAAAATGAAACGTATTCCATTAGTTTGTGTCTTTTATTCAAAGTACAAATTTAGAACCCATACAGTATTGCCTGTCTCTGTAGGTCTTAGAGTAGGCTCACACCTCCATTAGGTAAATCTAGTAGTCTGTTCCTACAGAGTAGCAGACTACCAGAGTTACTGTATTTAGTTTAGACGGACAACGACAGGAATCACCAAATCCCTATTTACTATAATGGAATCCAACAGGTTTCTGGCATAAATGCCAGCTTTTGGCAGGACATATACCGGTCTGGCCAAAAGTCGTTATTTATGCCAGAAACTTGTTGGATCCCATTATAGTGAATATGGATCGTGTGGTGTGTGTCAGTGTCCGGCTTGGCTGGATACGATAACCTGGTAGCCTGTTCCTCTGCTGAAACAGACTACTGGATTTACCGGGTGTAGATGGATGACCTATCTTTAGGATAATACCTACCTAAATTGACTATAACTTGCCAACAACTACTATCTGAAATCAGTGTGAATAATTTAGAGGGGTAACAAAATGTACAGTATCTAACCCAAAAAATCATCTGCGCATCACATTTGGTGTCCATATACAGTGATTGTAGCCATGACTATTAATTGTCTAAAAGGGATTTTTGCAGGACTTTATTGATATCAGAGGTTGTGCCTGGTATGGCAGCCTTGCCCCAGTCACTTCTGTGGAACTGCTCCAGCACAGCTATCTGTCCCAACGTCGTCATACACTTAAACAATCAGATCAGAAATTATCTAAACTGTATCCAGTATCTACCCCATAACTAGAGATGAGCGAATTTCATATTTTGAAATTCGTTCATGCTTCGTTTACTGGTAAAAGGTGAATTTCGTTATTGATTCTGTTACCACGAACCATAACGTCTATAAAAGTCTATGGGCTGCAAAAATGGTGAATCTTTTGTGTGGAAATTTCCCATCCAATTTCTCTCTCACTAAATCCAGCTAGGGAATCGGTCCCAAGGGGGTTCTCCAGGAACTGCAGAACCTGAAGCAAGCAACTAAAAATTTTAGGCTAATTATGTGATGTTGTGTACACAACTAAAAGTGAGCATCTATCCTTTTAACATTCCCTATAGGAACTAATTTCCTTTAATCTCACTTGAAGGACTGGTATTCTTTTGTTCATACTGCTGTGGAGCAAGATGGTTTTCCAGCAGGTTTCTTGAGTAGTTCTCATTGAATACGTGAAGATAAAAGTGGGAAGAAAAAGGCGCCACATGTGCGGTATCAGTTGTTTAAATGTAGGTTAGAAGGTGAGAGTTTGCTTACCAAATAGTGTTGTGAGGAGTCACAACAACTGTAGATTGCACTGCTGGTTATTTAAAATCCCGACCAGTGGGCGGTTGTCCTAGGCTGCGGCCATGGTCCCATGTGATACTTGGAGCGTTCGACAGGTTAAGTAGGTAGCTGTAAAAAGTTGGTTCAGGATCTTGGAAGGCGCTGCCAGGACTTGGATAGGTAAAACATCAGGAGCGATGTCGATAATAAAGAATAATCTTTTATTAGCAGTTTAGTCTACGCGTTTCGAGGGCTGGATTGCCCTCTTCGTCAGGACTGTATACAGTTTTACAATGCATTGAAAATGAGAATTTTTGGCTCGCAGACCAAGGGGAGGATCGTGGGCGTGTTCGGGTTGGGTTGATTGACATTTCCCTCCCCGTTATACATCACAAAGCAATGGCGTATGTTTAATTAAAAATAAATAAATGTATACTGTTTATGTATATTTCATGTGATTTTTTGACGGCAGGCGCCCGCCATTTCAGAGGGGCAGAGGTTGCCCTGTGTCTCTCCAACAATGGTGTGTGCATGTATACTTCTGCCCAGCTTACCCGCAGGTAGGGGACAACTCTTCCACCAAAGTAAGGGTCGCTCTGTGTCTCCTTAGCTATAGCGAGTCTGTGGGTAGCAGCCAGCTCCACCCGACAACATAGCGGGCAGCGACTCCGCTTTGGCACTTAGGGTATCGGCAGCTTTGCCCAACACGTATCGCGAAGCATATGAGCATATGCTGAACGCAACTCCAGAGATATCCTTAGATACCTTACATATAGAGTTTTCCACTAGGCTTTGCACAGTCAGAAGCTGCGACACCATTACGCCCTGTGCCCACATCGTGCCTGCGCTGCACTGTTAGCAGTGCTCCGTGGATGAAGTTTCCCACAGTATACCTTGCAATGCGCGTCGGGCAGAGCTGCCAACACCCAGGGGGCTCCAGTGGATGAAGTGCCCCTCAGTACACTTTGCGATACGTTGTCGGGCAAAGATGCCAACACCCTGGTGAGGTAGGCTTCAGTCCATAATGGGGAAGAAATGGTCAAACAAGAAAGCAGGGTATTTTTTTTTACACTAGTTACAGCACCAGACAGGTTGGAGTACTGAATTTACACAATGCAGATTGTCTAGGAAGCACATTGTGGCACCTGGCAACCCAACGGTCATTACTGACTGCTCCGCAAAGCCTGGAATGGCCGTTGAGGCTTATAGTGTGGTGGAGTAAATTCTTCACACTTATTAATAAGTTGCACTTTAAAATGATCAATGTTATGTACACATAATCCCTAATCTTAGCCCTATCCAGCAAAAGCCAGTTTGGACCAAATGCCGAAGCCCAATTTTTTCAAGGGATATGTGATAACTTTGGAATGCTTTTACTTATCCAAGCCATTCTGAGACAGTTTTTTGTGACATATCGCACTTCATGTTAGTGGTGAATTTGAGTTATGTTATTCCTTGATATAAAAAAAATATCCAAATTTATGGAAATTTTTTAAAAATTTGCAATTTTCTAAATTTTATTTTCTCTGCTTTTGAGACAGGTAGTGATGCATCATACAATAGTTATTAACATTCATCATTATTCACCAGCAATTTTTAAAATGTTCAACAACATTTTATAAACCAACTTTTTTAAGGACCAATTCAGTTCTGAAGTCACTATTGGGGACTTACATAAGGGAAACCACCCATAAATGAGCCCATTTTAGAGACTACACCCCTAAAATTATTAAAAACAAATTTTGAAACTTGGGTAACCCACAGGAATTAAAGCAAAATGGAGGTGAAGTTTAAAAATTTCATTTTTTTGTGCAGATTTTCCACTTTAATTCATTTGTACACAGCAAGGGTTAACAGCAAAACAAAAAAGCGGTATTTTTTTTTGTACCATTTGGGGTACATATGATTTTTTTATTGCTTTTTATACCATTTTAAGGAGGTGAGGGGCAAGAATTGCTAATCCGTTAGTGTTTATTTTAATTTTTTATGGGGTCCTCTCTTTTTTCACCAATGTAACTGTGAGTGGGCTTGTTTTTTGCAGGATGAGCTTTATTGGTACCATTTTGGGGTACATACAACTTTTTGCTCACTTTTTATACCTTTGGGAGGTGAAGTGTACAAAAATGTTAATTCTGAGTGTTTTTTTTTTTTTTACGTGGTTCTCCATGTGATATATATGATATGGTATCTTTATTCTGTGGGTCGATAAGGTTATGGCGATACCAAACGTATATAGTTTTTTTTGTTCTACTACTTTTGCAGCATAAAATCCCTTTTTATTGAAAATAAGTTATATTTTGCACTGCCATATACTAACATCCATTACATTTTTATTTTTCGTCCAACATAACTGTCAAAGGGCTTGTTTTTTGCAGAACAGCTGTAGTTTTTATTGGTACCATTTTGGGGTACATATGACTTTTCGATTACTTTTGAAACCATTTTTTGGGAGGTTGGGAAAAACAGCAATTCTGTCAGTATTTTTTTAATTTTTTGCTATGTGATCTTTTTATAGATCAGGTCATTACAGACGCGGCAATACCAAATGTGTATTTTTTGTTTTAGTTTTTTTAACCAATTATACATGAGTAATTATAGGAGAAACTATTATTTTTTTATTGAAATTTTTGCAAGTTTTTGTTTTACACGGACACACTTGGTTCTTGAAGATTCTCAGCTATTTCAGTGCATAGTACACTATATATAATCAGACCCAGCCTCTTGCAGGGCCTCTCAGGTTTAGATACATGGCAAGTCTGTAGGGCTTTGTAAGTCATCATGGCAACCATTGGGTCCTTGCAAACACATTGCATGGGCCCAATATTAGAGAGAGGGAGCTCTGTCCCTCTGGTAATCTCATGGATGATGCATTGGTTACCTACCACAGCATCTAAGGGGTTAAATGGCCAGATCTGTGCCAGCACTGATGTGAGTCTTTATAGCTGCCAGCCACTGCTGATGGCGGAAGTTTATAGACCTCACTAAAGGGCAACAAACAGCAGCTTTGAGGGGGCACTAAGAGTAGGGCAGACTGTAAACTTAAAGTGGCCCTGGAAAAAAAACTAAAAGTTGTGCCGTGTTGTAGGGGGGTGCAAAATGACAGAAGGTGGGGCAACATGCTAGTGCAAAACACCATCCCAGCATAACCAAATACCATAGTGCAGCACAATATTTTCCCCCAAAAGCTGTCCTTCTGTTGTGACCCTCAATAGCTGTCATTTTCTGTCCTCCAGTTGTCCCTGATTAAGATATGGAGCAGGGGGCTTAGGAGATGAGATGCAGGCCACAGCGGTTGAATTCAGATGGCATGTGTGGTTGCTGGTGGGATTATTACAGCATTTATCTACTTGGCCAGTGGCAGAGAAGAGAGCTTGGGTTGCCCTTTGGTCATCGACCCACAGGGAAATTTCCCTGTAAGGTCTATGGCCAATCCGCCCATGACTAAGAGGTACAAATGGGGGCAGTAACTGCCTCTTTTTAGGCTCTGATCTCCACTGAACGGTGGAGGGGCCTTATAGGCCCCTGCACTTATCTAGGAAGGGACTGTCGTCCAGTTGCGGTCTGCTTCCTAGGATGGATTGTGAAAGTCAGTGTACACAATGGGAGTTTAGGGTTCACTGCTCCTTACCATGACACTTTCACCTTTGTGTCTAAAAAAATTGCAACTCTTAGTAGACAGAATTGTTGTTATGATGTTTATTTGACTGTGCTTGGGGGGGGGGAGGGGGGTCTACAATCGTGTTTAACAGTCCTGCCTTTAAGTGACTGCTTAATGTTTGTCCTCAACCAGCATCTAATTACTACAATTTTACATCTGCTGACCATTCACTCTTTCTAAAGCTTCCCATGCGCACTAGATTATAGTTGGATAAACATCTATGATGTACAGGGCCCTCCTAACTCTCATGGAGGCAGATGTGTGTGTGTGTGGGGGGGGGGGGGGGGGGGGTGGCCTGTTTGAGTTTAACATGCTCAGTCATTTAGTTTTCAAGGAGATTAGTTTCTATCAGAAATGTCTGTCAGTGGCTTATTTCCATCTCTCGAGTGAGAACACATGCAAGCTTGACCAAGAAAACATGTACATTTGGGAGAGGGAGTTACCAGGCAAAGACTTATCAGCAACCTAAAATGTATGGACTATTTACATTTTGTATTAGGATAAAAAAAAATGAAATTGTAGAAATAACAAATTCAGCTACATTTTCCCTCTTATCAACCCCTCCCAGATATGCACCATGTATGTAAGGTGGATGTCAGGTGTCAAGTCTACAAAGATGGCACCAGGAGCTTGCGCAAGTTAATGAAAGCCTGTAGACTTTTTTCTCTTATATTGTTATAGTGTAGATAATGGATACAGTCGAGTGTTTAGGTGTATGACATAGTCAGGACAGGTAGCTGTGCCTGGAACAGCAGCTCCAAAGCGAATGGGGCTGAGCTACAATATCAGGCCCAGCTACTACACTATGTACGGAGCCATGTCTGGTAAAGATTGAGACTACAGTGGGAGTCGGACCCCAACCAATCTGATATTGATAGCCTGTTCTAAGGATAAGCCATTAATGAAGTCCCAGAAAACCCCTTTAATAAATTAATGGGCATGGCTACCATGACTGTATATGGACACCAAATGTATTACGTAGGTTATTTTTTATTTTTTGGGGTAAGTGGTAGAGTGTGTGACCCATCTATATTATTGAGCTTGTTTTGCAGTCAGTTAGTTACAGTACATAGTAGTTGTTGAGTTGTTGTCAATGTAGGCAGGTTTTAGCCTAATTATAGGCCATCCATAAATAAATCCTGGAAAACCCCTTTCGAGACTGGCAATACTGTATGGACCCTAAATTTCTACTCTTAATAAAAAACATACTGCTGTGATAAATGTGAGTTTTCTTTAATACATTCAGACAAAAACAGAAAGTGATACACTATAACAACATTTGTAAAAAAAAGATTATAAATTACAGAATGATCGTGTTAAAAAAACCAAAAACATCTACTGTTAGATCACATACATTTTACTGAATTTCAGGGACTCGCTTGGTCTCCATGTTGGCCACGACACTGATGAGGCCCAGTATCTATATCTTGGTGGTGAGCGCCAAACACCATTCAGATTTGCAGATCCACAGGCGTTAAACCACCAGCCGGCACTGAATTGTTTACTACAGCTGAGGTAAATGATGTCCCCAACCATACAAAATGGGTGACAATTGTCAGTGGCAAGATCTACAGCGCTGAATGTGCTGCCGTGGTGATTGGTGCCGTTTCTTCCATCTCCAAGGAAGGCATCTCCTACAATGGAAAATATAATTTATACACATTTTTAACTGTATGATTTTTCATTTTCACATTTTTTTATGTATTTTTTTCTCTATGCACTCACCGGCTGTACCCGAGTAATTTCCTGCTGACAATTTATAGTAGCTGCTTGCACCGCCTATGGTAAAGGAATCATATTCTGCATAGGCTTCATGGCCATCAAAGTCTCCTATGCTGATGTGCAGTTTGGAGGACCTGTCCTTCTGGTTTGTCAGGGCATAAATGTACTTGAGCCCAAGCCAGTGTTCACCTTAGTAAATAAAAATAGTCAAGTACATGAGAAGATTAAACTGGAGAACGTGGTGATATACAAATATATTGACAAAAT
Source organism: Bufo gargarizans (assembly GCF_014858855.1). Lineage (NCBI taxonomy): Eukaryota > Metazoa > Chordata > Amphibia > Anura > Bufonidae > Bufo > Bufo gargarizans. The sequence goes on along the minus strand of NC_058090.1, from coordinate 89,402,425 downwards.
TGGATAATTCTCTAGAAAATTAATGACATACTCATTGGATATGCTATCACTTGCTGACCAGTGTGGCTCTGAAGATAGGGACCCTTATCTCTTATGAGAATCCTTTGTCAATGTCCTTGCACAGCTCTACAGCCACCCAGAGAACTGCTACTTAACCCTATAAGCCAGTAAACAATAGTACAATTGATGGACAAAGGGCCTTAGCCCTTTTATTGTCATGATAGATGAGGGCCCCTAGGACCATATCCACACCGGTCAGCAAGTGATGGCTTATCCTAAGGATGCAGCATCTGTTACCTAGAGAGAAACACGCCTCCAATTAAGATTTTCACTCCGTTCAATTTTACTGTTGGTAACCAATAGTAAAATAATTAAGAACCAAATGATTAAGAACCATCTGGTTCGAAACATGTAGACCGTACTGGGGCTTATTTTTGGAGGTTTCTATCACCGCTGTACATTTGGTTTGTGGAATAAACGTCAAGCAAGAAAAACAAGGTGCTGGATCTTTCTTCCTTTCCGTTCAAGTTTATATGCTTGGGTCTCATCCCATCCGTGCACTCTTAAAACTGTTGATGCAGGTGAGCTGGACTTTTACTATTATTAGTAAAATAAATAAGTCTACTTTTTTTGTTTTTTTTTTTTGGTTTTAAGTCTAAAGAACCCATCATTTATAAAGATAGTTTAGTCCATGAAACACAATAACTCAAATCAGTGTTTAATAACAGTTGTAAATGTCATACTAGAGATTTTTCAAAAGGGGGAAATTTTTCTTGGGAATTCCTGCCTCAATTACAAGAATTTTGGGAGGGAATTGAAAAATTTATAAAAAAATAATTAACTTCAAACTCTGTAAAAGGACCATTAATATAATATGGTTTGAAGAAGCAGAGGTTTGCCTGGATAGTATTGGTTGGGCCATGTTTTCAAGGTTTTTAAAAAAGAAATGCACTGAACTAATGTTTGATTGACCTAGCAATAAATATAACTCTGAGACGATATATCTGTCTGCTTTTATACATCTGACATGTATTTTTTTCCCCTCCAAAAATTTACAAAAGGAATCAATTTAAGCAGTTATTAGGGATAGATGGCAGTGAATAACTACAACATTTCTAGTATCTTCTTGGACCACCAATTATAATACGAAAGAGAGTCCACAGTTTCTGAAGACCATTTTCGTCTTATCTCATAAAGAGAGTTTTTAGACTTTGATTGCTATAAAAATATACAACCATTTCATCAATTTACCATTTCCCAGGTCAGTCTCTGCGTTTTGGCCTGTCTTAACACACAGGAAATGGCACTCAATAAGGCATTGACCACAGTGGTGGCCTGCCTCAGTCAAGTCATTTCTTGTGTCTTAAGAAGGACCAAGTAGAAGAGACCTGCAGAGGACTCAAAATGTGTTAGAACTTTAGTTGTGCGGGATTGGTGAGGTAGGTATGAGTTTTTGTTGAATGTTTTTTTTCGACGGCATTCAGAATCTGTGTAAAAATAGACTGTGCCTAGATCATAAATATATATATATATATATATATATATATATATATATATATATACATACATATATATATATAATGTCTCACTTACCTTCGAGGTTGCCAAATCCATTTTCATACTCTGTCCACATTTTCTCAAAACTTAATCCATCGGCTCCATTGTGTCTTTGGATTAGAGTCCAGCCACCATTTTCAGACATTTCACAGTATACCTTAAATGGGAGCATAAGTATCTTAATTGTAAATCTTATTATTAATAATAATAATTATAGATATGATTTTGGAAATTATATTGTAAATTGTTTTCAAAATACTATGTAAAAGAATCAAAATGGTTGGCCCAATGACGACCTGTCTTTTACATTAAAAGCTTGTCAATCAGACACATAGGTGGGGGATCCAATATCTTGAACTTCTACAGTTGCCAAAAACAAGGGATCTCAAATCTCCATTCTTGGCTGGACAGACATGTGCCAGCCCTCCTCATAAAGAATAGGATCACGACAATTTGCCAAAAGGGTACATTTTGCTATAGTAATTGCTCTCACTGATCTATTTTTAAACACATAGGGCCAGATTTGTCATTAGCTCACGTCAAAATAATAGAGTGAAAAAGTCGCAAATTTTTGCGCAATCGCTAAAACTGCGCAAAAATTTGTGACTTTTATTGGCTCCGCACTATGCTCGCCATTTTTTTTATAGTTGGCGTATTTTGTTATGTAAATAAATTTCTAGACAGATTTACTATTGTAAAAATTTTAAAAGTCGCAGAAAATTGCACAATTTCACTCCGGTGAGGCCCATGATTATCTAATGCGACTTTTTAATAGAACATGCAACTTTTTCGCAAAGACGAGTCGATTTTAGTAAAGTCGCTTACTGAAGCATAAACTGCTACTATCAAACCACATTTATTACAGTATTAAAGGACCATTAATAAATCGGACTTAGCCAAAAGTGACTTTGGACATATATAAAAGTGGAGTAAGATGTAAGTGTAATGATAAATCTGGCCCATAATGTATGCTAGTCTTGCTCTTCAGCCTTTCACAGTGGTGCATGGCCCAAGTTTCTGATCTGACTTGACTTCAATGGGAGCAGCATTGTAGTAGTGGGCTACCTCCACTACAATGTTGACAGTGTGGTATAGTTCTGGTGCTAATTTCCAGCAATGGAGCTACACAGAAAGGCTGATTGGTGGGGGTGCGAAGTGTTGGACCTTTGCAGATCCTAATGATAGGGATTATTTGAAAAAAAAAAAAAAGTCTGGACAACACCTTTCGACAAAGTCCAGGATTCTTCTCACTGTCTTACCAGGAAAGAGAATTCAGCTTCCTTTGGTTTTATCATGTATATTCCACTGGTACTAAGATTACTTCTTTGCCATATATCCGAGCAGTCATATCCTACCGAAAATAAGAGGAGAATATCAATGCATTAAGAAGAGACTCATTATTCGCTGCTGCTTTTAAAATTTACACAATTGACAAAATAAAAATTTTGTAAATACTAAGTATCTTACCTTGAACCACTTCAGATTGACCCTGTAATCACAGAGACATTATAGATTATTAGACTTGTTAAAGCAAATTTACATCACTAACACAATATCATTATAAAGATAGTTCAAATATATTCCAATATTAGTAGTTTTCCATCTACCGATATGCCAAAACTTGGCTTGTCAGACCGCTGTTCTTCTGACTTTCACATACACATGGATGCTCAGGTTGGCTGAGAGGGAATTAAGTCACTGCCAGGAGCCTCTGCTGGTTTATCTCCCATTAGAACAAATGATCTGGCAGGTTGACAACTAACATTCCCAATCCTTCTTTCACCAGACATCTGCCTTTAGAGAGTCAAGACACCACCAAACACATTACATGGTCATCTCTAGAGGACCCATTCTTTTAGCTTATCATGATATCCTTCCATGTACATATATAGTTCTTTTTATCTTTTCTTGAGATATCTATATATTTTAGATCTACTTTGAGTAGTTAAATCTTAAATTTATTAAATCTTAAAAAATGGTAGTAAAAAACTAAATAAAATAGTTTTTCAATGTATTCATTTATGAAACAAAAAAGTTCTCACCTGTGACGTAGTTTGATGGAGATAAAAACTCCACAGTAAGAGACATCTGAAAAGGTTCATGGATGTCATGGTTCTGATCCTGAAATTGTAAGAATCCTAATTAATAATTGTATTTTTTTCTAAAATTCTAAAATGAAAAAAAAATCTGATTTTGACAGGATGATATTGGAAGAAGATATTAAAATAATAAAAACAACTTGCAAATATTAGATTGGTGTAAAACATAAAATTAGAAATTGTGTATAAAGTTAAATGAATCTGGTTCAAAAGAGAAAATCTTAGGAAGTAGAATCTTCCTGAGGTACTTACTCAGTATAGCCAAGGTCCAGATCACCTACACTGGAGCTGAGTACAACATACTACTCCTTGCTGTCATCCCTTTTTATACTCCTAAGTGCAAGGGTGGAGTCAAGAACCAGCTAATCCGAAGACGCTTCATTAGTCTTTGTTTTTTTGTACAATTAGAGCCATTAACACTACAAGTTATACAGGTGAAACTCGAAAAATTTGAATATCGTGCAAAGTTCATTGATTTCAGTAATGCAACTTAAAAGGTGAAACTAATATATGAGACTCATTACAGGCAAAGCGAGAGATTTCAAGCCTTTGTTATAATTTGGATGATTATGGCTTCCAGCTTATGAAACCCCAATTTTGAGGTCCCCTTTGCTCAGGGGGTATGGATTAATTAGCTGACTAGAGTCTGACACTTTTAGCCTAGAATATTGAACCTTTTCACAAAATTCAAATTTTAAGCTGCGTTAATGCAATTCTTTTTAATTTGCGTTACTGAAATAAATGGACTTTTGCACAATATTCAAATTTTTCGAGTTTTACCTGTAAGGCGTTTTCATGTTCATTTCTGTATTTCTGAATGTTGTAATTACTATTTATTATACTTTAATATTTAAAAACTGCCCATAATTAAGATCTATAATTATACGGTAATATATATGTATACAAATATAATGGAACTTATTTCAACTATCTATAAAAGTTTTATGCGTAATATGTTTACAATACTTTCCCCCAAAAATCGTATCCCAGCCCAATCAAAATCATTTGTGATTTGATTCAGACAATGCTCTCAGAAGAAGGCATCTGCCACCAAAAATTGATAATATTTGGACCATGGTTTACTTTAAAAAACAACAGTATGCCCTGTATGTGATATTGTAACATTACTTTTTGGAGATGATCAATAAAAACTTTGTCATTAAAAAAACAACAACAAAAAAAGAACAGTACAATGTTTTTTCAAACCACCGGCTACCATCCATAGCTTTATACGTGACAGTCACGTTGACATGACTAATCTAGTCTTGACCTATAGACCGGTAAGGAAGCCGGCCGGCACTCGCTGTATGCACGCTGCACGGGGAAGGAGCAGACTCCAACGTTTGACATGTAAAAAATTCCAGCAGCTGTGTCTTTAAGGGTATATTCTATTATTGTATTATCCTCTCAATATGTCCTACAATCAGCCAGGGCGCGTTTCGGCAAACATGCCTTTATCAACAGGTAGTTCCTAATACAAATGCATGTCATATATAAATAGTTAATTGCGCCGCCCCAGTGACGTCAGACGCCCAAAGCGGGCAGTAATCAACAGGTGGTCATCAATCAAATACAAAGCAAAACAAAAACAACGACGACGACTCAGGATCCCGCTCTTAACAGGTATCTCAATCAAACAGATATTATATATTATATCTTCATATATAAAGAATACCACAGCATAGACTTGAGGATCCTTCAATGGAGGGTCAGTGTCTAGGGCAGTGATGGCTAACCTTGGCACTCCAGCTGTGGTAAAACTACAACTCCCAAGATGCCCGCTTGCTTGGCTGCTCTCATAACTCTATAGAAATAAATGGAGCATGCTGGGAGTCGTAGTTTCACCACAGCTGGAGTGCCAAGGTTAGCCATCACTGGTCTAGGGAAATACAATATAAAATTATTAGTCATGAAATAGACCAATCAAGAGACAAATTCTCATATAGGCATAATCCCATAGTCCCTATTGAGTCCCCTGGGATGTATTGTATCCAATATGTGGATCCAGTAGGCCTCCCGGCGTAATAAAAGTTTCTTGATGTCTCCCCCTCTTCTTGGTGTTTTTACTTGTTCCAATACCTGAAACCTTAGTTGGGCTATAGTATGCTTACATTTGTCAAAGTGATATGGAATGGGTAACATCAGATTATGTGAGAACATTGGAGACAATGGAGACATGGGAAGGTGCCCTTCCGCTGTGCTGACAATACACTTTGTTTCAATGTTAGTCTCCTGCTACCCAAACCAGCATGGACCAGCTTATCTTCCTCTTGTTACATATTAGAGGTGGATTTTTTAATTCTTCCACCTGCGGAGATGCTTTCCCCAATAAATGCCAGTGTTTCCAATTGTATTATCAAATCCCGTATTATAGGGATGATACTTATGTACAAATGTCACTCTCAATGATTTATCTCCCTCATCGGAATCTCTAAGTCTGTCTAAGTCTGCTCTTGTTTCTTCCAAACCTCTAAGTCATCTCATCAAACCTTATCTTTTGTGTTTCAGGATTAGTGACAATACGTTAAACCCTTTGAAATTGGGATTTGGGTATAGCCTTTTTAAGAGATGGAGGATGGGCACTAGTAAAATGGAGAGTGCTGTTTCTATCCGTCTCTTTCCTATAAAGGTCTGTAGATAAGTGGTCTTGCTGATCTTTTACCACCTTCGTGTCTAAGAAACTTACAATTTTTTGATCATAAATCCATCGCAGGCATTATTCAAATAATAGATGAAGGACAGGAGGGTCTCACGTGGCCCTGCCCATATGCAAAAAATGTAGTCGATAAACCTTTTCCAGATAAGGACATTGTCCTGATACAATGTCCTTAAACATGAAATGAACACTTTTGCATAGGGCGGGGCCATGTTCGACCCCATCGCGGTCCCACGTTTCTGCAGGTAATAGCTAGCCTCAAACATAAAATAATTCTCAAACAAAACTAAATGCAATAATTGCAAAAAGAGCTCCTGTTAAATCGCTGTATAACTGCTATTCCTCAACAATGTCTTCACGGCCTGAATTCCCTCCCTATGGTTAATAGAAGTATACAAGCTTACCACGTCTATTGTTACCAGGGGGCTATCAGGGGAAACCGAATCCAAACCTGTCAACGTTCTGAGAAAGTGTGGTGTATCTAATAAAAAGGACTGTGTATACTTTACCAAAGGAGTAAGTACTTTCTCAAGAACGATGGCCAGGTGGAATAGAACAGATTCCACCGAGGCCTCAATAGGGCGTCCGGGAGGATCAATCAAAGTTTTGTGCACTTTAGGAAGTATATAAAGCACCAGAGTTGTAGGTGACTGATTTATCAAAAAGGTACACATCTTCTCATCAATGATGCCTAAAGTTACATAATGGCCTACAGTTTTCATAATCTTCTCCATAATCCGGAAAACAGGATCACCATCTCACTCTGTCCAGCAGGACTATAGAGCCCCCTTATCTGCAGGTTTTAAGACCAGGTTTTTATCCTCCATTAATGCACGGATAGCCCTTTTCTCTTTACAATGTCACATTATGTGTCGCTCGTAGTTCACCTCTTTTAATGGAGTCCATCCGCTCCTGTACCTCACTGGTGACAAGTTGCACATATGTCTTAACAGGATGATAAACCTTTAGGGGCATAAACCCGATTTTATTTTCAGGCCCAAATCAGACAAACGCAGTCCGCACTGTCTCACATCACTGTTCATACTATGCGGTTCTCCCCTTGGTTCTGAAAAATGTGCTTTCAATCTTATCTTGCGGAAAAATTATTAGTTCATGCTGGTTTATGATGAAGTTTCTTAGACACGAAGGTGGTAAAAGATCGGCGCGGCCACTTATCTACAGACCTTTATAGGAAAGAGACGGATAGAAACCGCACTCTCCATTTTACTAGTGCCCATCTACCATCTCCTAAAATAGCTATACCCAAATCCCAATTTCAAAGGGTTTAACGTATTGGCACTAATCCTGAAACACAAAAGATAAGGTTTGATGAGATGACTTAGAGGTTTGGAAGAAACAAGAGCAGACTTAGACAGACTTAGAGATTCCGATGAGGGAGATAAATCATAGAGAGTGACATTTGTACATAAGTATCATCCCTATAATACGGGATTTGATAATACAATTCGGAAACACTGGCATTTATTGGGTAAAGCATATCCTCAGGTGGAAGAATTTGAAAATCCACCTCTAATATGTAACAAGAGGAACTCCAATTATAAAGATAAGCTGGTCCATGCTGGGTAGCAGGAGACTAACATTGAAACAAAGTGTAATGTCAGCACAGCGGAAGGGCACCTTCCCGTGTCTCCATTGTCTCCATTGTCTCCATTGTCTCCATAATCAAAGGTTCAGTTTTCCATCATCCCCGCACAGGTCCTGTGTTTGAAGTGGAAGGTTTTTTCACGTGTGAATCCACGAATGTGATTTATCTTATAAAATGCCCATGTGGTTTGCTGTACATTGGGGAAACAATGCAGACAATCAGGGATCGGATTGGTAAGCACAAATCCACTATTAGGACGAAAAATCTGAGGTTTCCCATTCCATATCAGTATGTAAGCATACTATAGCCCAACTAAGGTTTCAGGTATTGGAACAAGTAAAAAGACCAAGAAGAGGGGGAGGCATCAAGAAACTTTTATTACGCAGGGAGGCCTACTGGATCCACATATTGGATACATTACATCCCAGGGGACTCAATAGGGACTATGGGATTATGCCTATATGAGAATTTGTCTCTTGATTGGTCAATTTCATGACTAAAAATTTTATATTGTATTTCCCTAGACACTGACCCTCCATTGAAGGATCCTCAAGTCTATACAGTGGTATTCTTTATATATGAACTAGCAGAAGGACCCAGCTTTGCGCTGGTATATTATATCCATTTCATTTTATTTTTCCATGTGTCGTAAAAAGATATCAACAGTTTCCCCATAACAGTGATGTCTACAGTACCCGCCTCTTTAACATTGACCTCCACAGTGGCCATCCCTTTAACAGTGACCTCTACAGTACCCACCTCTTTAACAATGACCTCCACTGTGCCCGCCTCTTTAACATTGACCTCCACAGTGGCCGCCCCTTTAACATTGACCTCCACAGTGCCCGCCCTTTTAACAATGAAATTCACAGTGCCCTCCCCTTTAACAGTGCCTGCCCCTTTAGCATTGACCACGTCTTTAACAGTGACCTTCATAGTGGCTGCCCCTTTAACAGTGACCTTTACAGTGCCCACCCCTTTAACAGTGACCGCCCCTTTAACAGTGACTTTCACAATGACTGCCCCTTTAACAGTGACTTTCACAGTGACCGCCCCTTTGACAGTGGCCGCCTCTTTAACAGTGACTTTCACAGTGACCGCCCCTTTAATAGTGACTTTCACAGTGACGGCCCCTTTAACAGTGACTTTCACAGTGACCGACCACATAACAGTGACTTTCACAGTAAATGCCCCTTTAGCAGTGACTTTCACAGTAAATGCCCCTTTAGCAGTGACTTTCACAATGACTGCCCCTTTAACAGTGACTTTCACAGTGACCGTAATTTAACAGTGACTTTCACAGTGGCCGCCCCTTGAACAGTGACTTTCACAGTGACCTCCCCTTTAACAGTGACTTTCACAGTGACCGCCCATTTAACAGTGATCGCCCCTTTAACAGTGACTTTCTCAGTGAATTTCAAATGCTGCTCTACAGAGCACTAGTGAGACCTCATCTGGAGTATTGTGCTCAGTACTGGAGACCATATCTCCAGAAGGATACTGATACTTTGGAGAGAGTTCAGAGAAGAGCTACTAAACTGGTACATGGATTGCAGAATAAAACTTACCAGGAAAGATTAAAGGACCTTAACATGTATAGCTTGGAAGAAAGACGAGACAGAGGGGATATTATAGAAACTGCTAAATACATAAAGGGAATCAACAAGGTAAAAGAGGAGAGAATATTTAAAAGAAGAAAAACTGCTACAAGAGGACAAAGTTTTAAATTAGAGGGGCAAAGGTTTAAAAGTAATATCAGGAAGTATTACTTTACTGAGAGAGTAGTGGATGCATGGAATAGCCTTCCTGCAGAAGTGGCAGCTGCAAATACAGTGAAGGAGTTTAAGCATGCATGGGATAGGCATAAGGCCATCCTCATATAAGATAGGGCCAGGGGCTATCCATAGTATTCAGTATATTGGGCAGACTAGATGGGCCAAATGGTTCTTATCTGCCGACACGTTCTATGTTTCTATGTGACCGCCCCTTTAACAGTGACTTTCACAGTAAACGCCCCCTTAACCACCTCCGGACCGCCTAACGCACATGTGCGTTCCGGAGGTGGCAGGCTGGCGCACAGTCACGCATATATGCGTCATCTCGCGAGACGCGAGATTTCCTGTGAACGCGCGCACACAGGCGCGCGCGCTCACAGGAACGGAAGGTAAGCGAGTGGATCTCCAGCCTGCCAGCGGCGATCGTTCGCTGGCAGGCTGGAGATCCGAATTTTTTAACCCCTAACAGGTATATTAGACGCTGTTTTCATAACGGCGTCTAATATACCTCCTACCTGGTCCTCTGGTGGTCCCTTTTGTTAGGATCGACCACCAGAGGACTCAGGTAGGTCAGTACAGTCGCACCAAACACCACACTACACTACACTACACCCCCCCCCCCGTCACTTATTAACCCCTTATAAACCCCTGATCACCCCATATAAACTCCCTGATCACCCCCCTGTCATTGATCACCGCCCTGTCATTGATCACCCCCCTGTCAGGCTCCGTTCAGACGTCCGTATGATTTTTACGGATCCACGGATACATGGATCGGATCCGCAAAACACATACGGACGTCTGAATGAAGCCTTACAGGGGGGTGATCAGTGACAGGCGGGTGATCACCCATATAGACTCCCTGATCACCCCCTGTCATTGATCACACCCCTGTCATTGATCACCCCCCTGTAAGGCTCCATTCAGACGTCCGTATGATTTTTACGGATCCACGGATACATGGATCGGATCCGCAAAAAGCATACGGACGTCTGAATGGAGCCTTACAGGGGGGTGATCAATGACAGGCGGGTGATCACCCATATACACTCCCTGATCACCCCCTGTCATTGATCACCCCCCTGTCATTGATCACTCCCCTGTAAGGCTCCATTCAGACGTCCGCATGATTTTTACGGATCCATGGATACATGGATCGGATCCGCAAAACACATGCGGACGTCTGAATGGAGCCTTACAGGGGGTGATCAATGACAGGCGGGTGATCACCCATATACACTCCCTGATCACCCCCCCTGTCATTGATAACCCCCCTGTCATTGATCACCCCCCTGTAAGGCTCCATTCAGACGTCCGCATGTGTTTTGCGGATCCGATCTATGTATCCATGGATCCGTAAAAATCATGCGGATGTCTGAATGGAGCCTTACAGGGGGGGTGATCAGTGACAGGGGGGTGATCACCCTGATTACCCTGATCACCCCCTGTCATTGATAACCCCCCTGTAAGGCTCCATTCAGACGTCCGCATGCGTTTTGTGGATCCGATCCATGTATCCATGGATCCGTAAAAAATCATGCGGATGTCTGAATGGAGCCTTACAGGGGGGGTGATCAGTGACAGGGGGGTGATCACCCTGATTACCCTGATCACCCGCTGTCATTGATAACCCCCCTGTAAGGCTCCATTCAGACGTCCGCATGCGTTCTGTGGATCTGATACATGTATCCATGGATCCGTAAAAAATCATGCGGATGTCTGAATGGAGCCTTACAGGGGGGGTGATCAGTGACAGGGGGGTGATCACCCTGATTACCCTGATCACCCCCTGTCATTGATAACCCCCCTGTAAGGCTCCATTCAGACGTCCGCATGCGTTCTGTGGATCCGATACATGTATCCATGGATCCGTAAAAAATCATGCGGATGTCTGAATGGAGCCTTACAGGGGGGGTGATCAGTGACAGGGGGGTGATCAGGGAGTCTATATGGGTGATCACCCCCCTGTCATTGATCACCCCCCTGTCATTGATCACCCCCCCCCTGGTAAGGCTCCATTCAGACATTTTTTTTGGCACAAGTTAGCGGAAATTTTTTGTTTGTTTTTGTTTTTGTTTTTTCTTACAAAGTCTCATATTCCACTAACTTGTGTCAAAAAATAAAATCTCACATGGACGCACCATACCCCTCACGGAATCCAAATGCGTAAACATTTTTAGACATTTATATTCCAGACTTCTTCTCACGCTTTAGGGCCCCTAAAAAGCCAGGGCAGTATAAATACCCCACATGTGACCCCATTTCGGAAAGAAGACACCCCAAGGTATTCCGTGAGGGGCATATTGAGTCCATGAAAGATTGAAATTTTTGTCCTAAGTTAGCGGAAAGTGAGACTTTGTGAGAAAAAAACAAAAAAAAATCAATATCCGCTAACTTATGCAAAAAAAAAAAAAAATTCTAGGAACTCGCCATGCCCCTCATTGAATACCTTGGGGTGTCTTCTTTCCAAAGTGGGGTCACATGTGGGGTATTTATACTGCCCTGGCTTTTTAGGGGCCCGAAAGTGTGAGAAGAAGTCTGGGATCCAAATGTCTAAAAATGCCCTCCTAAAAGGAATTTGGGCCCCTTTGCGCATCTAGGCTGCAAAAAAGTGTGACACATCTGGTATCGCCGTACTCAGAGAAGTTGGGGAATGTGTTTTGGGGTGTCATTTTACATATACCCATGCTGGGTGAGAAAAATATCTTGGTCAAATGCCAACTTTGTATAAAAAAATGGGAAAAGTTGTCTTTTGCCAAGATATTTCTCTCATCCAGCATGGGTATATGTAAAATGACACCCCAAAACACATTGCCCAACTTCTCCTGAGTACGGCGATACCACATGTGTGACACTTTTTTGCAGCCAAGGTGGGCAAAGGGGCACATATTCCAAAGTGCACCTTTCGGATTTCGCAGGCCATTTTTTACACATTTTGATTGCAAAGTTCTTCTTACACATTTGGGCCCCTAAATTGCCAGGGCAGTATAACTACGCCACAAGTGACCCCATTTTGGAAAGAAGACACCCCAAGGTATTCCGTGAGGGGCACGGTGAGTTCCTAGAATTTTTTATTTTTTGTCACAAGTTAGCGGAAAATGATGATTTTTCTTTTTTTTTTCTTTTTTCCTTACAAAGTCTCATATTCCACTAACTTGCGACAAAAAATAAAAAATTCTAGGAACTCGCCATGCCCCTCACGGAATACCTTGGGGTGTCTTCTTTCCAAAATGGGGTCACTTGTGGCGTAGTTATACTGCCCTGGCAATTTAGGGGCCCAAATGTGTGAGAAGAACTTTGCAATCAAAATCTGTAAAAAAATGACCGGTGAAATCCGAAAGGTGCACTTTGGAATATGTGCCCCTTTGCCCACCTTGGCTGCAAAAAAGTGTCACACATGTGGTATCGCCGTACTCAGGAGAAGTTGGGCAATGTGTTTTGGGGTGTCATTTTACATATACCCATGCTGGATGAGAGAAATATCTTGGCAAAAGACAACTTTTCCCATTTTTTTATACAAAGTTGGCATTTGACCAAGATATTTTTCTCACCCAGCATGGGTATATGTAAAATGACACCCCAAAACACATTCCCCAACTTCTCCTGAGTACGGCGATACCAGATGTGTCACACTTTTTTGCTGCCAAGGTGGGCAAAGGGGCACATATTCCAAAGTGCACCTTTCGGATTTCACCGGTCATTTTTTTACAGATTTTGATTGCAAAGTTCTTCTCACACATTTGGGCCCCTAAATTGCCAGGGCAGTATAACTACGCCACAAGTGACCCCATTTTGGAAAGAAGACACCCCAAGGTATTCCGTGAGGGGCATGGCGAGTTCCTAGAATTTTTTATTTTTTGTCGCAAGTTAGTGGAATATGAGACTTTGTAAGGAAAAAAGAGAAAAAAAAAAAAATCATCATTTTCCGCTAACTTGTGACAAAAAATAAAAAATTCTAGGAACTCGCCATGCCCCTCACGGAATACCTTGGGGTGTCTTCTTTCCAAAATGGGGTCACTTGTGGCGTAGTTATACTGCCCTGGCAATTTAGGGGCCCATATGTGTGAGAAGTACCTTGCAATCAAAATGTGTAAAAAATGGCATGCGAAACCCGAAAGGTGCACTTTGGAATATGTGCCCCTTTGCCCACCTTGGCAGCAAAAAAGTGTGACACATCTGGTATCGCCGTACTCAGGAGAAGTTGGGGAATGTGTTTTGGGGTGTCATTTTACATATACCCATGCTGGGTGAAAAAAATATCTTGGTCAAATGCCAACTTTGTATAAAAAAATGGGAAAAGTTGTCTTTTGCCAAGATATTTCTCTCACCCAGCATGGGTATATGTAAAATGACACCCCAAAACACATTCCCCAACTTCTCCTGAGTACGGCGATACCAGATGTGTCACACTTTTTTGATGCCAAGGTGGGCAAAGGGGCACATATTCCAAAGTGCACCTTTCGGATTTCACCGGTCATTTTTTTACAGATTTTGATTGCAAAGTTCTTCTCACACATTTGGGCCCCTAAATTGCCAGGGCAGTATAACTACGCCACAAGTGACCCCATTTTGGAAAGAAGACACCCCAAGGTATTCCGTGAGGGGCATGGCGAGTTCCTAGAATTTTTTATTTTTTGTCGCAAGTTAGTGGAATATGAGACTTTGTAAGGAAAAAAGAGAAAAAAAAAAAAATCATAATTTTCCGCTAACTTGTGACAAAAAATAAAAAATTCTAGGAACTCGCCATGCCCCTCACGGAATACCTTGGGGTGTCTTCTTTCCAAAATGGGGTCACTTGTGGCGTAGTTATACTGCCCTGGCAATTTAGGGGCCCAAATGTGTAAGAAGTACCTTGCAATCAAAATGTGTAAAAAATGGCCGGTGAAATCTGAAAGGTGCACTTTGGAATATGTGCCCCTTTGCCCACCTTGGCAGCAAAAAAGTGTGACACATCTGGTATCGCCGTACTCAGGAGAAGTTGGGGAATGTGTTTTGGGGTGTCATTTTACATATACCCATGCTGGGTGAGAGAAATATCTTGGCAAAAGACAACTTTTCCCATTTTTTTATACAAAGTTGGCATTTGACCAAGATATTTCTCTCACCCAGCATGGGTATATGTAAAATGACACCCCAAAACACATTCCCCAACTTCTCCTGAGTACGGCGATACCAGATGTGTCACACTTTTTTGCTGCCAAGGTGGGCAAAGGGGCACATATTCCAAAGTGCACCTTTTGGATTTCACCGGTCATTTTTTACACATTTTGATTGCAAAGTTCTTCTCACACATTTGGGCCCCTAAATTGCCAGGGCAGTATAACTACCCCACAAGTGACCCCATTTTGGAAAGAAGACACCCCAAGGTATTCCGTGAGGGGCATGGCAAGTTTTTAGAATTTTTTATTTTTTGTCGCAAGTTAGTGGAATATGAGACTTTGTAAGAAAAAAAAAAAAAAAAAAATCATCATCATTTTCCGCTAACTTGTGACAAAAAATAAAAAGTTCTATGAACTCACTATGCCCCTCAGCGAATACCTTAGGGTGTCTACTTTCCGAAATGGGGTCATTTGTGGGGTTTTTCTACTGTTTGGGCATTGTAGAACCTCAGGAATCATGACAGGTGCTCAGAAAGTCAGAGCTGCTTCAAAAAGCGGAAACTCACATTTTTGTACCATAGTTTGTAAATGCTATAACTTTTACCCAAACCATTTTTTTTTTTTGCCCAAACATTCTTTTTTTTATCAAAGACATGTAGAACAATAAATTTGGCGAAAAATGTATATATGGATGTCGTTTTTTTTGCAAAATTTTACAGCTGAAAGTGAAAAATGTCATTTTTTTGCAAAAAAATCGTTACATTTTGATTAATAACAAAAAAAGTAAAAATGTCAGCAGCAATGAAATACCACCAAATGAAAGCTCCATTAGTGAGAAGAAAAGGAGGTAAAATTCATTTGGGTGGTAAGTTGCATGACCGAGCGATAAACGGTGAAAGGAGTGTAGTGCCGAAGTGTAAAAAGTGCTCTGGTCATGAAGGGGGTTTCACCTAGCGGGGCTGAAGTGGTTAACAGTGACTTTCACAGTGACCTCCCCTTTAACAGTGACCTCCACAGTGCCCACCCCTTTAACAGTGAACTCCACAGCGCCCCCGTCCATTTAACAGTGGCCCCTGCCCCCCATGCATGCAGCAGTGTAGTTGTGCCGTCAAACGTCATATGTCTGAATATATAAGGACCTGCGAACTGCTAAAACCTGTGATCAGTTGTTATGGCAACCTGGAGTAGGACCTGCGAGCTTCTATTGGCTGATAAGGGACATGTGACCGTGTGTATGGCAGTTCGGATTTAAGTGAAAGGCTTGCCGGCTTGTATTGGCTAATGCATTTTATGGGAATATCTCAGGAATGGTAAGTCCTACAGAGCTGAGACCCGGTCTAAAACCTTTCCGGACACCTGATGTACCTGTGTACTAAATTTAGTGAAGATCGGTTCAGTCGTTTGGTCGTGCATAAAGAACGGCCAGACAGATGTCTAGACAGGCAGACAGAAACTCATTTTTATATATATATATATATAAAAGATAATATCTGTTTGATTGAGATACCTGTTAAGAGCGGGATCCTGAGTCATATATTTTTTTTTTTTTTGCTTTGTATTTGATTGATGACCACCTGTTGATTACTGCCCGATTTGGGTGTCTGATGTCATTGGGGTGGCGCAATTAACTATTTATATATGACATGCATTTGTATTAGGAACTGCCTGTTGATAAAGGCATGTTTGCCGAAACGCGTCCTGGCTGATTGTAGGACATATTGAGAGGATAGTACAATAAAAGAATATATCTTTAAAGACACAGCTGCTGGGATTTTTTACATGTCAAACGTTGGAGTCTGCTCCTTTCCTGGGCAGCGTGCATACAGCGAGTGCCGGCCGGCTTCCTTACCTGCTTCTACTGTGGGTGCGAGCACCGCTTCTCCCAGATGACTACTGCAGCTTTCACTATGAGCTTTGACGATACCGACGCCAAAAGGATCTTGTCACCGGTGACGCCTGCACCAGACTTTTTAAATATTCCTACAAGCGAATACAAAAAACGACATTGGGAAAGGGAGCTCAGAAGATTAACTTCATACGAACTACATGTGACCACGCTAGCGGAATATTATAAAGTGAATAGGATCCCGAGTGGTCAAAGGGTACATTTCCTGAAGACATGGACTATTGCAAGGACTTTGAGAGGACGATAAACCAAAAACAGAAAGCGGCTAGTCAGATTAAAGATCAGATCCCCAGCACGGAACAACAGTTACGGGACTCGCTAACATCAGAAGAATTTGGTAAATTAAAAGAAATCGTGGATTTGCATATTGCTACATACAGAAAAGAAACTGAGGATAAGAAAAGGTCCAAGTTTCTACGAGACAGTGAGGATTATCATTTGAATAAAGGATCGATTAAAGACGGGGCACAGAAGATCCGTCAAACCAGGGTCTTATACCTCCAGCTCAGGAAGCGAGTCCACTGGCCCTCAGGACACTCGTTCTTTTTTTCGGAGGGACGGTTGGCGTCCGCATGAAGGAGGAGGCGGGCGGGCCGCAAACACCGGCGCAGGCATGGGTCCGAGCCAGATGATATAAACCCGCTCACAGGTAAGTCCCCGTCTTTAGTTAATAATTTATCCTCTAAAAATCTCGGTCCTGATCAGATGGAAGCTTTGCAGAAAGGTCTTTCCTTTAGCCCTACGGAGGTCTTTCCTTTAGCCCTACCACTGGTTTTCGATAGTTTTGATATAGACTTGCAGAAATTTTTTCGCAAGATAAGATTGAAAGCACATTTTTCAGAACCAAGGGGAGAACCACATAGTATGAACAGTGATGTGAGACAGTGCGGTCTGCGTTTGTCTGATTTGGGCCTGAAAAATAAAAGCGGGTTTATGCCCCCAAAGGTTTTTCATCCTGTTGAGACATATGTGAAACTTGTCACCAGTGAGGTACAGGAGCGGATGGACTCCATTAAAAGAGGTGAACTACGAATGACACAAAATGTGACATTACAAGAGAAAAGGGCTTTCCGTGCATTAATGGAGGATAAAAACCTGGTCTTAAAACCTGTGGATAAGGGGGTCTCTATAGTCCTGCTGGACCCAAATCCCAATTTCAAAGGGTTAAACGTATTGGCACTAATCCTGAAACACAAAAGATAAGGTTTGATGAAATGACTTAGAGGTTTGGAAGAAACAAGAGCAGACTTAGACAGACTTAGAGATTCCGATGAGGGAGATAAATCATAGAGAGTGACATTTGTACATAAGTATCATCCCTATAATACGGGATTTGATAAGACAATTCGGAAACACTGGCATTTATTGGGGAAAGCATATCCGCAGGTGGAAGAATTCAAAAATTCACCTCTAATATGTAACAAGAGGAAGTCCAGTTATAAAGATAAGCTGGTCCATGCTGGGTAGCAGGAGACTAACATTGAAACAAAGTGTATTGTCAGCACAGCGGAAGGGCACCTTCCCATGTCTCCATTGTCTCCATAATCAAGGGTTTGGTTTTCTATCATCCCCGAACAGGGCGTGCGATTGAAGTGGAAGGTTTTTTCATGTGTGAATCCACGAATGTGATTTATCTTCTAAAATGCCCATGTGGTTTGCTGTACATTGGGGAAACAATGCAGACAATCAGGGATCGGATTGGTAAGCACCAATCCACTATTAGGACGAAAAATCTGATGTTACCCTTTCCAGATCACTTTGACAAATGTAAGCATACTATAGCCCAACTAAGGTTTCAGGTATTGGAACAAGTAAAAAGACCAAGAAGAGGGGGAGGCATCAAGAAACTTTTATTACGCAGGGAGGCCTACTGGATCCACATATTGGATACATTACATCCCAGGGGACTCAATAGGGACTATGGGATTATGCCTATATGAGAATTTGTCTCTTGATTGGTCTATTTCATGACTAATAATTTTATATTGTATTTCCCTAGACACTGACCCTCCGTTGAAGACATAACCTTTATTAGATAAATCTAAAAATACCATCAAGTGCCATAAGGTGACTTTTTAGGACTTATGGGCACTCTGATGAGGGAAACCTCCTGGAACCTCCTAATATCCCTAGATTTTCCCTTAATACAGGAAATAGATTCCCACCACCAAAGTGTTCATCAATTTGTCAATTTATAATCAAGTGTATATATATATATATATATATATATATCCCTATGATCATAGGCCACCTAGTTAATTCAATTAATCCAAACAATTCATATGTCAAATAGATACCAAAAAATCAATTCATATATCAGAGAGATAATAAATAAATAAAATCTATCTCAGTGTATAGGTCAATGAATAAACTCTGTCCCAACGCGTTTCACTGTGCCAAAGGGCATCAGCTCATCAGGGGACAATAATATGTAGGGAGAATACCCTTTTAATATTGATGACCATGGGATATAAAGGGAATTATGGTTAAAAAAAAAGGCAGACATTTATAATACACTGAACCACTTAATCAAGATATTACATCATAATATTCTACCTGTCTGTCTACCACCACTATACAACTCTATAAATAGATATCAAGGTAATTAGACATCCCCCAATGTATAGCCCATGAATAGATAAATGTCCCGTTATGGGTTAAACAGAGCTAGTTAATATTGGTCCTTCAGTTGTACTTTCTAGTCAGAAAACATAAATGGTAATGAGCACATAAGGCCAAAACAAATATATGTATAGCTCAGTGGTCCATTGGGACCATTACTTGCATATCAGGGAAGATAGTGTGGTGACCACGGTCGCACTCCCACACGGGACGTCGGGTTGGTCCACTGTGTCTGCTGTAGTCATCTCACTGTAACTGCCTGCCCTGTGAGGGATCTGAGAAGATCAGATAGACTTGCAGCACGTGAGTCTATCTGACAGGTCTTTCTGTCTTTCCTTTCTGTTTGTTGTTGTGGGCAGGATTCCACCTTTCCACAGGTTCTGCTCGTTAGCTGTTTAAGAGGCTCTGTTTAAGTCCGCCTCCTACTGCTGACTTTGCGGTTGATATTTTCCTTCTAGAGTTCACAGTGTGGGTGGGGAGTCAGAGAAGGTATTTTTGTCTTTTACCAGTAGTACCCGATTTCTCCTGCCTGCAATGGTGGCGTTGACAGTGGGGCAGGGGTTAATCTTGTGGACTATCAGTTTGTTCAGAGTCATGGTTTTAAAACAAGCGCATGAAAAGGGGATATCTGTGTTTGCTATTGATTCCTCCCCTCTCTCGCAAAAGTGTCTGACTCTTATGGTGCATGATATTCATTTGAGGGTGGGTGATTCCCATGTTGAGTCCATTTCTTGTTTTATACTGAAGGGTTTGCCTGCCCCTCTAGTGCTAGGTTTACCATGGTTGACCAGACATAATCCTACCATAGATTGGCAAGCAAGACAGATCAGTAATTGGAGTTATTTCTGTATAGACAACTGTCTCAGCGCATCACTTTCTGTGGTATCCACTAAGGTGTTACCCCCATTTCTTTCTGATTTTTCTGACGTATTCTCTGAGAGTGGAGATCAGGAGTTACCCCCTCACCAAGAGTATGATTGTCCGGTCAACCTTATTCCCGGAGCTAGATTGCCAAAGACTCGGTTGTATAATCTTTCCCAACCCGAAAGAGTAGCTATGCGAGAGTATATTACCGAGAGTATGGCAAACAGACATATTAGACAATCTAAGTCACCAGTGGCTGCCAGCTTCTTTTTTGTAAAAAAAAAAAAAGATGGGACCATTAGACCGTGTTTAGATTTCCGGGAGCTAAATCATATCCCTTCCCTGTTCCTCTGATAGGCTGCCAGCACAAGGCCCGCAGCTTATCAAGGCCGGTGCAGGCGGCGCAATGAAGATCGGATAGACTTGCAGCACGTGAGTCTATCTGACAGATCTTTCTGTTTTTCCTTTCTGTTTGTTGTTGTGGGCAGGATTCCACCTCTCCACAGGTTCTGCTCGTTAGCTGTTTAAGAGGCTCTATTTAAGTCTATTTAAGCCTACTGCTGACTTTGCGGTTTATATTTTCCTTTTGGAGTTCTCTACTGGTTGTTTGTGGATCCTCTACTTCCCGCTCGTCTCAAGCTAAGTCATCCTGTTTTCTCCTTTGTGCGTGTGTTGCTTCTAGGTCTCAGGGAAATGCTGGGCCCTTCACGTTGGAAGGTACTGGCTGTCTCATTCCCCGCTCCCTAAGTTAGGGTTTTCTACAGTGTGAGCAGGGCTTAGACTCCAGTGTTTGAGTTCGTTCACCATCAGGACTTGCTCATACTGTCAGCAGTCAGGGAGAGGCTCAGGGATTGTTAGGAAGTTGCCATTCCCCCCCCCCTCCCTAGCTTTGGGGCCTAGTCTGTTTACCTGTTGCTGTTTGTTTACTTGGTGTACACTTGCTGTGACACTCACATGTAGAGGTGTGACGCATTAGTGGCCCGCAGCATGTGTACAGACCTCCAGGGATCAGGCAACTGGCATTTGATGGTATTTTTAGATTTATCTAAAAAAGGTTATGTCTTAGTGGTGATGATCTGCGATATAATAATGCAGTCTTGGCATGAAAGAGCTTAAAGGGGTTGTTCAGTCTTTGTTATTGATGACCTATCTTCAGGATAGA
Organism: Bufo gargarizans; assembly: GCF_014858855.1. Lineage (NCBI taxonomy): Eukaryota > Metazoa > Chordata > Amphibia > Anura > Bufonidae > Bufo > Bufo gargarizans. Next base: position 89,381,079 of record NC_058090.1, on the reverse strand, counting down.
TAATCAATATATAATCGGCGAGGGTCTGACACCCAGCACCCCACTGATCAGCTGTGAGACCAGAAGGGGCGCTCCATGTGAGCGCCAGTTCTTCTTCTTTACACATCGTCTCCTGTGGATCAGTGGCGTAGTGTAACTTGAATGGAACAGGTTCTTGTATTACACTGCACTTCTAAGACAAAGTGTAATGAAGCGGTAGCGGCACACACATGGAGCTGATCAGCGGGGTGCCGGGTGTCAGTCTTATATTGATAATCTATCCTGATGCTGACTCAACTAGGTTGACTTTTCAGGACAATCAGAGTGACTTTGAGTCAACTAAAATTTCTTCGTACCTGAGTTGACTCTGTATACTGATTCATTAGAATTGGATCTAAAACCAATTTCACTAAATTTGGTCACCTCTAATTGGAATTTTTTTTTTTACTTAGATATTGAACTCTCATTAATATGCATATATATTTTTTTACTCTACTGTAAAAATCTTGTGATAAAAAGTTACAAAAAAATCTACAGGGTATTGAAATTTGCTGCGGCAGGCAGCTAGAACAAGATGATATGCCTTGTTGTCTGACTGACCGCTTGGTCACGTAAAGTGTGCCTGTGTGATTAGAAATGGGCAACAGCTCTAACGATCAGGGCAATTTTTGATGTCTTCTAATGCTGGTTGTAACAACTGAACACTGATGAAAAGTTGATAAAAACAGCATTTTTCCTAAATAAATATACATTAAATGCTAAGTACCATAAATAGCATCTACCTAAGGTTCCAACAAAAATAAAGCTTCATATAGATATGCTGAATAAAAAATGAAAAAAATTGTGAGAGATTTTTTTGGGGAAAAAGTGAATATTCATGTATTTATTTATTTATTTTTATATAGAAGTATATAGCTATAATAACCAATTCCAATCTAAAAGCCACAAAGCTTTAATATAATTATTTGTGCCAGTTAGTTCGGACTTTTGCAATTAACAAAAAAAAAAATCATAATTCTACTGTATTTCAAAATTAAAGCAAAATCAAATTAATTTCTGGTTAGATAATAATGAATCAGTTGGAAGATTTGCTTCAGGGGATATGGTTAAATTTGACCCATATCTAAGGTGCTTCAATTGGCCTAAAAATTGATGTATGACATTCTGAGGTCTCCTAGGACTCAGCTATTTTTCTTTTGTCCTTCTCTATTTTTCACTTTATTTTTTTATAATTTTCATTTTTTTTACTAAATTCAGCTCAAATTCAATTTGTTTAGAACTGATTTGCTCATCTCCAGAAATGAATGAAAAATTTTAATACCATCAAAATGGTTTAGGATATCTGTAAGTATATTAATGTTATTTAAAATACATAGATAACATAAACATGGTTTTTCGATTTCTTAGAAATCTATTTTTTTTTTTTTTTTTTTTATTTTCTCAGGTCATTTCACCAGTTCCTATAGAGTTCAGCTCAGCATTTTTTATGGTTTTGCTCTTATGCTTGAAACCAGCCAGACAATGAAGTATAGGAAGATTTTGTCATGGATAATGACTTCCCATTTTGTCAGGAGCCACAAACATGAAAGCAGCAGAACTAAAGAAAGACAATGAACCTATGACTTGTACCACAACAAAAGTTCAAAGCAAGATAGAACTAAAACCAACACAATACATGACGTAAACTGGAAAAACGACTATGTAGAATATTCCATGTGACTGACAACTTTCCTTCACCTGGAGACCCTTGATCAGTAGTTTTGCCTCACTATATCTTAAAAAAAAAAAAAATTCTTATAATTTTCTCCATCTCCCTTTTACAAACTTCAACTCAAATATTCAAGGGTCTGTTTCTGAATTATTGATTCATTTTTATAAAACTGAGGTATTATAGACACTCTATGGTTTATGATATCTTTAATTATATTAAATAATATATTGATCATATTAAAACTTTCCTTTTTATTAATTTTTTCGAAACCAATCTAGTTTATTTTATTACCTTCTTTTTTAACGTTTTTAAAATTCTAAGACAATGTCACCAATTCCCACAGGGTTGAGGTCAACACTCCTCATGGTTTTGCCCTTGTGCTTGAAACCAGCCAAACAAAGATAGGAAGGTTTTCTTATGGATAATGACTACCCTTGAGGTCATGGTTTTGTCAGGAGGCACAAACTTAAAAGCAGCAGAAGATAAAAAGACACTCAGTCTGTCAAAGAAAAATGGACCTAAATCCAACACAATACACATAGTAGACTGGAAAGACGACTATGTGGAATGTTCCATGTGACCAACAACTTCCCTCTACCTAGAGAGTCTTGATCAACAGTTTTGTTAATTTAGAATTAAAGACCTTCATTTTTTTATGCTAATTAAGCATTGTTTATTTAAAAAAGTCATCAATATACCCATGTCATGGACATAAAATTTTTTTTTTACCCTTGGGATACTGAAATGGTGGCCACAGGCTGAATAGGGGCTGACCTATCCATATGGCTGTGTACATTTTTGTGATTTTTAGAATTTATTGTTACAGTTTTTGCCATGTAGCTACCTTACATCTGGTGGCATCAGAGGCAGAGCTTGCTAAGAGCTCATTTGCATAACTTCTTCCCAGAATTCCAGGGGAGCATTGCTTTGCCTGTTAAACTTCTCACTCCGGTTAAAGCATTCTCCATAAGGAGATATAGAATCCCTCAAATATATTTGTAAAACTAAGGCTACATGCACACAACAGTTAAAAATAGCCGCGTGATGGCCGTTTAAGTAAAAGCAGTCACACATTGTTCGCTTTTTTTTAACGGCCAGTGAACAGTGGGCGTCAAAAAATAGGACCTCCTATTGTTGGCCATTTTTACGGCCCGACAGGCTCCATTGAAATCAATAAGACCGTTTTTAATGGCCGCTTAGTCAGAAGTGTCTGAAGGCCATTAAAAACAGATAGACTAGAACAATATGGCCTTTTAGGGGTTTAATTTTTTTTTCAAATATCTCATCCACTTGTACACACAGCAGCAGTCACTCCTATCTTGATTGAAAAGGACCTGCCAAAGGACCTGCGCTCAGCATGATGATGTTATCACGCTAAGCACAGGTCCTTCGGCAGGTCCTTTTTAATCAAGAGAGGAGTGACTGCTGCTGTGTGTGCAAGTGAATGAGTTAAGTATTTTTTCATAACTAAAGCAAAGCATTACAGCTGTGGGCCACTGGAGATGACTGGTGTAAATGTTGTATGTTCTGCCTATGTCTTAAAAATGCTTTATTCCCTTGTGTGGACCACCTGTGAAGTCCTCGTATGTGACCACTATATGTTCACTTTATGGCAGTATTATTGGTTATATTAGTCATTGCATAGTGGTGGCTTCTGCACTGTGTAGAACTGCATTTGTTGTCCACCATTTCCATGTACCAGTCTCTATCGGGCCTGTACAAATCAATATATACAGATTAGTATCTATATTTTATTATTTTTATTCATTTCCATGTTCCACAGCCCCATACAGCGATTGTCATCCCTCATATTGGTATCTGACCCCTTTGGGGTTCACAATCTAAATTCTAGAATAAAGGGGTTTCTGGTTATAACAAGTTATGCTCTATTCAAAAAATATTGAATAATTACCAGATTGTTGGGGTCCTACCCCTGGGACCTCTACTGATCAAAATAATGAGGACCCTGTACCCTGTTGAGTCTCCCCCTAAATAGATGGTCTGGTTGGTTGGAAATGTGCACCATCATTCCATTAATTTCTATAGGAACGCTGAAGATAGCCGAGCACTGTAGTTCTGGCACGCTTTTCCAACCAGCACCTCCTTCAATTTCAGGGGGGTCTCCACAGGATACAGGGTTCCTGTTTTTGTAAGTGGTAGGACTCCCACCCACCCGATAGCTATCCCCTATCCTGTGGAGCAGGTAAATATGATGAGAACATACAAAAACCATTCAGATGTTGCCTTTTGATTTGGTCCGATTTGGTCCAAATCAACCCCATAATAATAATCTTTATTTCTATAGCGCCACCATATTCCACAGAGCTTTACAAATTCAGAGGATTCATGTACAAAATAAAAGACATTGCAACGTAAGTGACTAATATACAACTGAAACCCTAGGAATTGAGGGCCATGCTCGCAAGAGCTTACAATCTATGAGGAATTGGGGGTGACACATTAGGTTACTAATCAATTTTATCTCAATCGAAGTGCTTTGATTGCCTGGAAAAGTCTCTCTCTCTCTCTCTCTCTCTCTCTCTCTCTCTGTATTCGGTAAAATCAGAACTTTTTCAAAAATTGGAGTCAAGTTCCACATTTTTAGAATTGATTTGTTTGACTCTACTAGCCACTGAGCCATCACTGGTTACATGTGCTGAGCTCTATGTAATGGAAAACGATGGACTACAAATGCATTTAATCCTGCCCTGGAGCCAAAAATCACATTGGAAACCACAAAAATACCACAGCCTTAGGATTTATGCACAATAACACTAAATATATAAGGCCTAATTGTACCTCTGACTTCACACAAAATTTTACCAGTTTGACAAGTGTTATGACATGCTTCTTTGGATACCACATATAAGAGGTATTCTCCCCTATACGCTCTATTTCATGAGAGGAGCCTCCATAATACAGAGCCATATAAAGGTGCCATATGGTGGCAGACAGAAAGTCTATGACTCCATGAACCCCATATCAAGACTACATCTCTTATTTCCTATCATTTTTTACTGGTTTCTGTCTAGTCCCAGGGCAAGGGTGCTTCAGGGGTGGCATCAAAGAACAAAAAACATGAAGAAATGTCCTAGTGTAAGGATTGTCAGGACGGTTAGAGAGATAAGGGGAATGTGATTAGCTTTTCTGATCAAACCAGTTATGGCTTTGGAGAAGTCTGGAATTTAACATGGTCAGTAGATAACAACTTTCCCAAGGACTAAAGGTGACCATACACCCAAGAGTAGGGATGAGCGAACTCGAACTGTATAGTTCGGGTTCGTACCGAATTTTGGGGTGTCCGTGACACGGACCCGAACCCGGACATTTTCGTAAAAGTCCGGGTTCGGGTTCGGTGTTCGTCGCTTTCTTCGCGCTTTTGTGACGCTTTCTTGGCGCTTTTTGAAAGGCTGCAAAGCAGCCAATCAACAAGCGTCATACTACTTGCCCCAAGAGGCCATCACAGCCATGCCTACTATTGGCATGGCTGTGATTGGCCAGAGCACCATGTGACCCAGCCTCTATTTAAGCTGGAGTCACATAGCGCCGCCCGTCACTCTGCTCTGATTAGCGTAGGGAGAGGTTGCGGCTGCGACAGTAGGGCGAGATTAGGCAGATTAACTCCTCCAAAGGACTTGATTAACTGATCGATCTGCAGCTGTGGATCATTGAGCTGCTGATCCTCAATTGCTCACTGTTTTTAGGCTGCCCAGACCGTTTGTCAGTCACATTTTTCTGGGGTGATCGGCGGCCATTTTGTGTCTTGTGGTGCGCCAGCACAAGCTGCGACCAAGTGCATTTAACCCTCAATGGTGTGGTTGTTTTTTGGCTAAAGCCTACATCAGGGTGAAGCTGTCACACCAAGTGCATTTAACCAGCAATAGTCTGTTCATTTTTTGGCCATATACAAAATCAGGGGCAAGCTGCGCCTGTCACCAAGTGCATTTAACCCTCAATGGTGTGGTTGTTTTTTGGCTAAAGCCTACATCAGGGTGAAGCTGTCACACCAAGTGCATTTAACCAGCAATAGTCTGTTCATTTTTTGGCCATATACTAAATCAGGGGCAAGCTGCGCCTGTCACCAAGTGCATTTAACCCTCAATGGTGTGGTTGTTTTTTGGCTAAAGCCTACATCAGGGTGAAGCTGTCACACCAAGTGCATTTAACCAGCAATAGTCTGTTTATTTTTTGGCCATATCCCAGTCTAATTCTGTCACTAAATCCATACCGGTCACCCAGCGCCTAAATACTAGGCCTCAAATTTATATCCCGCTAAATCTGTCCTTAGTGCTGTAGCTGGGCGAGTTATTTAGTGTCCGTTCAAGCACATTTCTTGTTCTGGGTTGAAATACAATTCCCAATTTAGCAATTTCATAATTTAGTGGTTTCTGCTATATCAGAGCTATTTGAAATCTATCCCTAAAAGGGTATATAATATTCAAGGTGCACATTGGGTCATTCAGAATAACTTCACACACACCCGCTACTGTGTATTTCCAAGTCTAATTCTGGCACTAAACCCATACCTGTCACCCAGCGCCTAAATACTAGGCCTCAAATTTATATCCCGCTAAATCTGTCCTTAGTGCTGTAGCTGGGCGAGTTATTTAGTGTCCGTTCAAGCACATTTCTTGTTCTGGGTTGAAATACAATTCCCAATTTAGCAATTTCATAATTTAGTGGTTTCTGCTATATCAGAGCTATTTGAAATCTATCCCTAAAAGGGTATATAATATTCAAGGTGCACATTGGGTCATTCAGAATAACTTCACACACACCCGCTACTGTGTATTTCCAAGTCTAATTCTGGCACTAAACCCATACCTGTCACCCAGCGCCTAAATACTAGGCCTCAAATTTATATCCCGCTAAATCTGTCGTTAGTGCTGTAGCTGGGCGAGTTATTTAGTGTCCGTTCAAGCACATTTCTTGTTCTGGGTTGAAATACAATTCCCAATTTAGCAATTTCATAATTTAGTGGTTTCTGCTATATCAGAGCTATTTGAAATCTATCCCTAAAAGGGTATATAATATTCAAGGTGCACATTGGGTCATTCAGAATAACTTCACACACACCCGCTACTGTGTATTTCCAAGTCTAATTCTGGCACTAAACCCATACCTGTCACCCAGCGCCTAAATACTAGGCCTCAAATTTATATCCCGCTAAATCTGTCCTTAGTGCTGTAGCTGGGCGAGTTATTTAGTGTCCGTTCAAGCACATTTCTTGTTCTGGGTTGAAATACAATTCCCAATTTAGCAATTTCATAATTTAGTGGTTTCTGCTATATCAGAGCTATTTGAAATCTATCCCTAAAAGGGTATATAATATTCAAGGTGCACATTGGGTCATTCAGAATAACTTCACACACACCCGCTACTGTGTATTTCCAAGTCTAATTCTGGCACTAAACCCATACCTGTCACCCAGCGCCTAAATACTAGGCCTCAAATTTATATCCCGCTAAATCTGTCCCTAGTGCTGTAGCTGGGCGAGTTATTTAGTGTCCGTTCAAGCACATTTCTTGTTCTGGGTTGAAATACAATTCCCAATTTAGCAATTTCATAATTTAGTGGTTTCTGCTATATCAGAGCTATTTGAAATCTATCCCTAAAAGGGTATATAATATTCAAGGTGCACATTGGGTCATTCAGAATAACTTCACACACACCCGCTACTGTGTATTTCCAAGTCTAATTCTGGCACTAAACCCATACCTGTCACCCAGCGCCTAAATACTAGGCCTCAAATTTATATCCCGCTAAATCTGTCCTTAGTGCTGTAGCTGGGCGAGTTATTTAGTGTCCGTTCAAGCACATTTCTTGTTCTGGGTTGAAATACAATTCCCAATTTAGCAATTTCATAATTTAGTGGTTTCTGCTATATCAGAGCTATTTGAAATCTATCCCTAAAAGGGTATATAATATTCAAGGTGCACATTGGGTCATTCAGAATAACTTCACACACACCCGCTACTGTGTATTTCCAAGTCTAATTCTGGCACTAAACCCATACCTGTCACCCAGCGCCTAAATACTAGGCCTCAAATTTATATCCCGCTAAATCTGTCCTTAGTGCTGTAGCTGGGCGAGTTATTTAGTGTCCGTTCAAGCACATTTCTTGTTCTGGGTTGAAATACAATTCCCAATTTAGCAATTTCATAATTTAGTGGTTTCTGCTATATCAGAGCTATTTGAAATCTATCCCTAAAAGGGTATATAATATTCAAGGTGCACATTGGGTCATTCAGAATAACTTCACACACACCCGCTACTGTGTATTTCCAAGTCTAATTCTGGCACTAAACCCATACCTGTCACCCAGCGCCTAAATACTAGGCCTCAAATTTATATCCCGCTAAATCTGTCCCTAGTGCTGTAGCTGGGCGAGTTATTTAGTGTCCGTTCAAGCACATTTCTTGTTCTGGGTTGAAATACAATTCCCAATTTAGCAATTTCATAATTTAGTGGTTTCTGCTATATCAGAGCTATTTGAAATCTATCCCTAAAAGGGTATATAATATTCAAGGTGCACATTGGGTCATTCAGAATAACTTCACACACACCCGCTACTGTGTATTTCCAAGTCTAATTCTGGCACTAAACCCATACCTGTCACCCAGCGCCTAAATACTAGGCCTCAAATTTATATCCCGCTAAATCTGTCCTTAGTGCTGTAGCTGGGCGAGTTATTTAGTGTCCGTTCAAGCACATTTCTTGTTCTGGGTTGAAATACAATTCCCAATTTAGCAATTTCATAATTTAGTGGTTTCTGCTATATCAGAGCTATTTGAAATCTATCCCTAAAAGGGTATATAATATTCAAGGTGCACATTGGGTCATTCAGAATAACTTCACACACACCCGCTACTGTGTATTTCCAAGTCTAATTCTGGCACTAAACCCATACCTGTCACCCAGCGCCTAAATACTAGGCCTCAAATTTATATCCCGCTAAATCTGTCCTTAGTGCTGTAGCTGGGCGAGTTATTTAGTGTCCGTTCAAGCACATTTCTTGTTCTGGGTTGAAATACAATTCCCAATTTAGCAATTTCATAATTTAGTGGTTTCTGCTATATCAGAGCTATTTGAAATCTATCCCTAAAAGGGTATATAATATTCAAGGTGCACATTGGGTCATTCAGAATAACTTCACACACACCCGCTACTGTGTATTTCCAAGTCTAATTCTGGCACTAAACCCATACCTGTCACCCAGCGCCTAAATACTAGGCCTCAAATTTATATCCCGCTAAATCTGTCCTTAGTGCTGTAGCTGGGCGAGTTATTTAGTGTCCGTTCAAGCACATTTCTTGTTCTGGGTTGAAATACAATTCCCAATTTAGCAATTTCATAATTTAGTGGTTTCTGCTATATCAGAGCTATTTGAAATCTATCCCTAAAAGGGTATATAATATTCAAGGTGCACATTGGGTCATTCAGAATAACTTCACACACACCCGCTACTGTGTATTTCCAAGTCTAATTCTGGCACTAAACCCATACCTGTCACCCAGCGCCTAAATACTAGGCCTCAAATTTATATCCCGCTAAATCTGTCCTTAGTGCTGTAGCTGGGCGAGTTTAGTGTCCGTTCAAGCACATTTCTTGTTCTGGGTTGAAATACAATTCCCAATTTAGCAATTTCATAATTTAGTGGTTTCTGCTATATCAGAGCTATTTGAAATCTATCCCTAAAAGGGTATATAATATTCAAGGTGCACATTGGGTCATTCAGAATAACTTCACACACACCCGCTACTGTGTATTTCCAAGTCTAATTCTGGCACTAAACCCATACCTGTCACCCAGCGCCTAAATACTAGGCCTCAAATTTATATCCCGCTAAATCTGTCCTTAGTGCTGTAGCTGGGCGAGTTATTTAGTGTCCGTTCAAGCACATTTCTTGTTCTGGGTTGAAATACATATCCCAATTTAGCAATTTCATAATTTAGTGGTTTCTGCTATATCAGAGCTATTTGAAATCTATCCCTAAAAGGGTATATAATATTCAAGGTGCACATAGGGTCATTCAGAATAACTTCACACACCCGCTACTGTGCATTTCCAAATCTAATTCTGTCACTAAACCCATACCTGTCACCCAGCGCCTAAATACTAGGCCTCAAATTTATATCCCGCTAAATCTGTCCTTAGTGCTGTAGCTGGGCGAGTTATTTAGTGTCCGTTCAAGCACATTTCTTGTTCTGGGTTGAAATACAATTCCCAATTTAGCAATTTCATAATTTAGTGGTTTCTGCTATATCAGAGCTATTTGAAATCTATCCCTAAAAGGGTATATAATATTCAAGGTGCACATTGGGTCATTCAGAATAACTTCACACACACCCGCTACTGTGTATTTCCAAGTCTAATTCTGGCACTAAACCCATACCTGTCACCCAGCGCCTAAATACTAGGCCTCAAATTTATATCCCGCTAAATCTGTCCTTAGTGCTGTAGCTGGGCGAGTTATTTAGTGTCCGTTCAAGCACATTTCTTGTTCTGGGTTGAAATACAATTCCCAATTTAGCAATTTCATAATTTAGTGGTTTCTGCTATATCAGAGCTATTTGAAATCTATCCCTAAAAGGGTATATAATATTCAAGGTGCACATTGGGTCATTCAGAATAACTTCACACACACCCGCTACTGTGTATTTCCAAGTCTAATTCTGGCACTAAACCCATACCTGTCACCCAGCGCCTAAATACTAGGCCTCAAATTTATATCCCGCTAAATCTGTCCTTAGTGCTGTAGCTGGGCGAGTTATTTAGTGTCCGTTCAAGCACATTTCTTGTTCTGGGTTGAAATACAATTCCCAATTTAGCAATTTCATAATTTAGTGGTTTCTGCTATATCAGAGCTATTTGAAATCTATCCCTAAAAGGGTATATAATATTCAAGGTGCACATAGGGTCATTCAGAATAACTTCACACACACCCGCTACTGTGTATTTCCAAGTCTAATTCTGTCACTAAACCCATACCTGTCACCCAGCACCTAAATACTAGGCCTCAAATTTATATCCCGCTAAATCTCTCGTTACCGCTGTCCTGTTGTGGCTGGGAAAGTTATTTAGTGTCCGTCAAAGCACATTTTTTGTTCTGGGTTGAAATACAATTCCCAATTTAGCAATTTCATAATTTAGTCGTTTCTGCTATATCAGAGCTATTTGAAATCTATCCCTAAAAGGGTAGATCATATTGAAGGTGCACATAGGGTCATTCAGAATAACTTCACACACACCCGCTACTGTGTATTTCCAAGTCTAATTCTGTCACTAAACCCATACCTGTCACCCAGCGCCTAAATACTAGGCCTCAAATTTATATCCCGCTGAATTTGAATACAATACATTGGGCCAAATAATATATTTGTTGTTGTGGTGAACCATAACAATGAGAAAAACATCTAGTAAGGGACGCGGACGTGGACATGGTCGTGGTGGTGTTAGTGGACCCTCTGGTGCTGGGAGAGGACGTGGCCGTTCTGCCACATCCACACGTCCTAGTGTACCAACTACCTCAGGTCCCAGTAGCCGCCAGAATTTACAGCGATATATGGTGGGGCCCAATGCCGTTCTAAGGATGGTAAGGCCTGAGCAGGTACAGGCATTAGTCAATTGGGTGGCCGACAGTGGATCCAGCACGTTCACATTATCTCCCACCCAGTCTTCTGCAGAAAGCGCACAGATGGCGCCTGAAAACCAACCCCATCAGTCTGTCACATCACCCCCATGCATACCAGGGAAACTGTCTCAGCCTCAAGTTATGCAGCAGTCTCTTATGCTGTTTGAAGACTCCGCTGGCAGGGTTTCCCAAGGGCATCCACCTAGCCCTTCCCCAGCGGTGAAAGACATAGAATGCACTGACGCACAACCACTTATGTTTCCTGATGATGAGGACATGGGAATACCACCTCAGCATGTCTCTGATGATGACGAAACACAGGTGCCAACTGCTGCGTCTTTCTGCAGTGTGCAGACTGAACAGGAGGTCAGGGATCAAGACTGGGTGGAAGACGATGCAGGGGACGATGAGGTCCTAGACCCCACATGGAATGAAGGTCGTGCCACTGACTTTCACAGTTCGGAGGAAGAGGCAGTGGTGAGACCGAGCCAACAGCGTAGCAAAAGAGGGAGCAGTGGGCAAAAGCAGAACACCCGCCGCCAAGAGACTCCGCCTGCTACTGACCGCCGCCATCTGGGACCGAGCACCCCAAAGGCAGCTTCAAGGAGTTCCCTGGCATGGCACTTCTTCAAACAATGTGCTGACGACAAGACCCGAGTGGTTTGCACGCTGTGCCATCAGAGCCTGAAGCGAGGCATTAACGTTCTGAACCTGAGCACAACCTGCATGACCAGGCACCTGCATGCAAAGCATGAACTGCAGTGGAGTAAACACCTTAAAACCAAGGAAGTCACTCAGGCTCCCCCTGCTACCTCTTCTGCTGCTGCCGCCTCGGCCTATTCTGCTGCTGCCGCCTCGGCCTCTTCCTCCGCCTCTGGAGGAACGTTGGCACCTGCCGCCCAGCAAACAGGGGATGTACCACCAACACCACCACCACCACCTCCGTCACCAAGCGTCTCAACCATGTCACACGCCAGCGTTCAGCTCTCCATCTCACAAACATTTGATAGAAAGCGTAAATTCCCACCTAGCCACCCTCGATCCCTGGCCCTGAATGCCAGCATTTCTAAACTACTGGCCTATGAAATGCTGTCATTTAGGCTGGTGGACACAGACAGCTTCAAACAGCTCATGTCGCTTGCTGTCCCACAGTATGTTGTTCCCAGCCGGCACTACTTCTCCAAGAGAGCCGTGCCTTCCCTGCACAACCAAGTATCCGATAAAATCAAGTGTGCACTGCGCAACGCCATCTGTGGCAAGGTCCACCTAACCACAGATACGTGGACCAGTAAGCACGGCCAGGGACGCTATATCTCCCTAACTGCACACTGGGTAAATGTAGTGGCAGCTGGGCCCCAGGCGGAGAGCTGTTTGGCGCACGTCCTTCCGCCGCCAAGGATCGCAGGGCAACATTCTTTGCCTCCTGTTGCCACCTCCTCCTTCTCGGCTTCCTCCTCCTCTTCTTCCACCTGCTCATCCAGTCAGCCACACACCTTCACCACCAACTTCAGCACAGCCCGGGGTAAACGTCAGCAGGCCATTCTGAAACTCATATGTTTGGGGGACAGGCCCCACACCGCACAGGAGTTGTGGCGGGGTATAGAACAACAGACCGACGAGTGGTTGCTGCCGGTGAGCCTCAAGCCCGGCCTGGTGGTGTGTGATAATGGGCGAAATCTCGTTGCAGCTCTGGGACTAGCCAATTTGACGCACATCCCTTGCTTGGCGCATGTGCTGAATTTGGTGGTGCAGAAGTTCATTCACAACTACCCCGACATGTCAGAGCTGCTGCATAAAGTGCGGGCCGTCTGTTCGCGCTTCCGGCGTTCACATCCTGCTGCTGCTCGCCTGTCTGCGCTACAGCGTAACTTCGGCCTTCCCGCTCACCGCCTCATATGCGACGTGCCCACCAGGTGGAACTCCACCTTGCACATGCTGGACAGACTGTGCGAGCAGCAGCAGGCCATAGTGGAGTTTCAGCTGCAGCACGCACGGGTCAGTCGCACTACAGAACAGCACCACTTCACCACCAATGACTGGGCCTCCATGCGAGACCTGTGTGCCCTGTTGCGCTGTTTCGAGTACTCCACCAACATGGCCAGTGGCGATGACACCGTTATCAGCGTTACAATACCACTTCTATGTCTCCTTGAGAAAACACTTAGGGCGATGATGGAAGAGGAGGTGGCCCAGGAGGAGGAGGAGGAGGAGGAGGAAGAGGGGTCATTTTTAGCACTTTCAGGCCAGTCTCTTCGAAGTGACTCAGAGGGAGGTTTTTGGCAACAGCAGAGGCCAGGTACAAATGTGGCCAGCCAGGGCCCACTACTGGAGGACGAGGAGGACGAGGATGAGGAGGAGGTGGAGGAGGATGAGGATGAAGCATGGTCACAGCGGGGTGGCACCCAACGCAGCTCGGGTCCATCACTGGTGCATGGCTGGGGGGAAAGGCAGGACGATGACGATACGCCTCCCACAGAGGACAGCTTGTCCTTATCCCTGGGCAGCCTGGCACACATGAGCGACTACATGCTGCAGTGCCTGCGCAACGACAGCAGAGTTGCCCACATTTTAACCTGTGCGGACTACTGGGTTGCCACCCTGCTGGATCCACGCTACAAAGACAATGTGCCCACCTTACTTCCTGCACTGGAGCGTGATAGGAAGATGCGCGAGTACAAGCGCACGTTGGTAGACGCGCTACTGAGAGCATTCCCAAATGTCACAGGGGAACAAGTGGAAGCCCAAGGCCAAGGCAGAGGAGGAGCAAGAGGTCGCCAAGGCAGCTGTGTCACGGCCAGCTCCTCTGAGGGCAGGGTTAGCATGGCAGAGATGTGGAAAACTTTTGTCAACACGCCACAGCTAACTGCACCACCACCTGATACGCAACGTGTTAGCAGGAGGCAACATTTCACTAACATGGTGGAACAGTACGTGTGCACACCCCTCCACGTACTGACTGATGGTTCGGCCCCATTCAACTTCTGGGTCTCTAAATTGTCCACGTGGCCAGAGCTAGCCTTTTATGCCTTGGAGGTGCTGGCCTGCCCGGCAGCCAGCGTTTTGTCTGAACGTGTATTCAGCACGGCAGGGGGCGTCATTACAGACAAACGCAGCCGCCTGTCTACAGCCAATGTGGACAAGCTGACGTTCATAAAAATGAACCAGGCATGGATCCCACAGGACCTGTCCGTCCCTTGTCCAGATTAGACATTAACTACCTCCCCATAACCATATATTATTGGACTCCAGGGCACTTCCTCATTCAATCCTATTTTTATTTTCATTTTACCATTATATTGCGATGCTACCCAAAGTTGAATGAACCTCTCCTCTGCCTGTGTGCTAGGCCTAAATATATGCCAATGGACTGTTGCAGTGGTGGCTGACATGAAGCCTGATTCTCTGCTATGACATGCAGACTAATTCTCTGCTGACATGAAGCCAGATTGTCTGTTACGGGACCTCTCTCCTCTGCCTGGGTGCTGGGCCTAAATTTATGACAATGGACTGTTGCAGTGGTGGCTGACGCGAAGCCTCATTCTCTGCTATGACATGCAGACTGATTCTCTGCTGACATGAAGCCAGATTCTCTGTTACGGGACCTCTCTCCTCTGCCTGTGTGTGTGCTGGGCCTAAATATATGCCAATGGACTGTTGCAGTGGTGGCTGACGTGAAGCCTCATTCTCTGCTATGACATGCAGACTAATTCTCTGCTGACATGAAGCCAGATTGTCTGTTACGGGACCTCTCTGCTCTGCCTGTGTGCTAGGCCTAAATATATGCCAATGGACTGTTGCAGTGGTGGCTGACGTGAAGCCTCATTCTCTGCTATGACATGCAGACTAATTCTCTGCTGACATGAAGCCAGATTCTCTGTTACGGGACCTCTCTCCTCTGCCTGTGTGTGTGCTGGGCCTAAATATATGCCAATGGACTGTTGCAGTGGTGGCTGACGTGAAGCCTCATTCTCTGCTATGACATGCAGACTAATTCTCTGCTGACATGAAGACAGATTCTCTGTTACGGGACCTCCCTCCTCTGCCTGGGTGCTGGGCCTAAATATATGCCAATGGACTGTTGCAGTGGTGGCTGACGTGAAGCCTCATTCTCTGCTATGACATGCAGACTAATTCTCTGCTGACATGAAGACAGATTCTCTGTTACGGGACCTCCCTCCTCTGCCTGGGTGCTGGGCCTAAATATATGCCAATGGACTGTTGCAGTGGTGGCTGACGTGAAGCCTCATTCTCTGCTATGACATGCAGACTGATTCTCTGCTGACATGAAGCCAGATTCTCTGTTACGGGACCTCTCTCCTCTGCCTGTGTGTGTGCTGGGCCTAAATATATGCCAATGGACTGTTGCAGTGGTGGCTGACGTGAAGCCTCATTCTCTGCTATGACATGCAGACTAATTCTCTGCTGACATGAAGCCAGATTCTCTGTTACGGGACCTCTCTCCTCTGCCTGTGTGTGTGCTGGGCCTAAATATATGCCAATGGACTGTTGCAGTGGTGGCTGACGTGAAGCCTCATTCTCTGCTATGACATGCAGACTAATTCTCTGCTGACATGAAGACAGATTCTCTGTTACGGGACCTCCCTCCTCTGCCTGGGTGCTGGGCCTAAATATATGCCAATGGACTGTTGCAGTGGTGGCTGACGTGAAGCCTCATTCTCTGCTATGACATGCAGACTGATTCTCTGCTGACATGAAGCCAGATTGTCTGTTACGGGACCTCTCTCCTCTGCCTGGGTGCTGGGTAGTGTTGAGCGCGAATATTCGAAAAGCAAATTTTTTTCGCGAATATCGCAACTTCGCGATTTCGCGAATATTTCGAATATAGTGCTATATATTCGTAAAAACGAATATTCGTTTTTTGTTTTTTTCCCCCCCCCCACAAAATTACAGTACACATATAATTGATTGTTTCCCAAAGGTCCAACAGCTCAGATCTTACTCACATTGCCTAGAAAGTGATTGAGGCGCGAATCTTCGTAAGGCGATTTTATTAGCGCACATGCGAATATCGGCACGTCCCAGAACAGAGGCAAAGGGCTTTGCATTCATACATTAGTGAATTGAGTTGCGAATCTTCGTAAGGCGATTTTATTAGCGCACATGCGAATATCTACACTTGTCCCAGAACAGAGGCAAAGGGCTTTGCATTCATACATTAGTGATTGAATTGAGCTGCGAATCTTCGTAAGGCGATTTTATTAACGCAAATGCAAATATCTACACTTGTCCCCAGAACAGAGAGGCAAAGGCCTGTGCATTCATATAGTATAGCACCATATTCGCGAATACGTAGAACTTCGTAAAATTCGATTTACGAATATTCGTATTTTTTATTTTACTTTCCACCTTACAGATTACATTGATCTGTACTCTGTCAACTACTGTCATCACCCCCCACTGTATCTCGATTGATTCCCAAAAGTCTCACATTCCCTAGAAAGTGATTGAGGTGCGAATCTTCGTAAGGCGATTTTATTAGCGCACATGCGAATATCTACACTTGTCCCAGAACAGAGGCAAAGGGCATTGCATTCATACATTAGTGATTGAATTGAGTTGCGAATCTTCGTAAGGCGATTTCATTAGCGCACATGTGAATTTTGCATAAAATATATGTATTATGCGATGCGAAAATTCGAATTATCGCATATGCGAAATAATAACGAATTTGAATAATCGCGAATATTTTACGAATATTCTTTCGAATATTCACAAAATTTCGCGAATTCGAATATGGGACATGCCGCTCAACACTAGTGCTGGGCCTAAATTTATGACAATGGACTGTTGCAGTGGTGGGTGATGTGAAGCCTGATTCTCTGCTATGACATGCAGACTGATTCTCTGCTGACATGAAGCCAGATTGTCTGTTACGGGACCTCTCTGCTCTGCCTGGGTGCTGGGCCTAAATATATGCCAATGGACTGTTGCAGTGGTGGCTGACGTGAAGCCTCATTCTCTGCTATGACATGCAGACTAATTCTCTGCTGACATGAAGACAGATTCTCTGTTACGGGACCTCTCTCCTCTGCCTGGGTGCCGGGGCCTAAATATCTGAGAATGGACTGTTCCAGTGGTGGGTGACGGGAAGCCAGATTCTCTGCTATGGAACCTCTCTCCAATTGATTTTGGTTAATTTTTATTTATTTAATTTTTATTTTAATTCATTTCCCTATCCACATTTGTTTGCAGGGGATTTACCTACATGTTGCTGCCTTTTGCAGCCCTCTAGCTCTTTCCTGGGCTGTTTTACAGCCTTTTTAGTGCCGAAAAGTTCGGGTCCCCATTCACTTCAATGGGGTTCGGGTTCGGGACGAAGTTCGGATCGGGTTCGGATCCCGAACCCGGACATTTCCGGGATGTTCGGCCGAACTTCTCGAACCCGAACATCCAGGTGTTCGCTCAACTCTACCCAAGAGTAAAGCTAGCTGAATCTGCCCATTCTTATGTGCATGACAGTGTGGGGACTCTCCATTGATACATTGATAGATGATGTTGGGGTAAAGAACCCCTTTAAAGGGCACCTCCGATGTGGCTGTCACTCTAGCCTCCTTCAAAACCTAAAATCTGTTGGTGGTAGATGCAGCTGCCATTTGATTAAAGTTCTGGAGGTAGATGAGAACAACAGTTATATTAGAAATGCCCTTTCATCTCATTTAAATTACGTGTGATAGGGGGGTACATTTTTAGTTAATAGGGTTGTCCAAGAAAAGAAAGTGATTCCTGATATGCTAGACCGGAAATGATGCACCATCATCATGCATGTCACCCATGTTGGTGGTATGTCCCCTCCGGCCACCATAGCCTCAGCTTGGCAGCGACGTCCAGTTGCTGGAGAAACCAAGCAGGCGATCAGGCTTGTTAGTATGCAGGAGTCCCGGACCAATGGTTGTGCACGCCGGGGCTCCATGACGTCATCAGGCCAGTGACATGGGACCTCCTAGCATGCGGAGAAGCCAGTGAGTGATCCTAGGCAGCAGACTATTTAAGCCTGGCATTAGCAAATGCCTGTGAATTTTTGTGTTTCCTAGCTCTGTGCTCTGCCATTCCGGAACAGTGTTAGTTCGTTTCCTGGTTTGATCCTGCTTGTCTGACTACCCTCCCTGGTTTTGACTTTGACATTCCTCCTGACTACGATCTGCCTCTGGCGTATTGGTATACTTGTTACCTGCATGGTCGTCCAACCTTCCTTGCTCTTGTCTCCATTTTTGTTTGTCCATTTGTCCTCCCGCACTTATTTATCGTAGGGACTGTCAGCCAGTTGTGGGTCACTGGCTAAGGTTATCGTGTAAGCAGGGCCGGTGCTTCCATAGAGGTAATGGGGGCAATTGCCCCCGGGCCCCCAACTCCTTAGGAGCCCCCAGCGCCAGCCGCAACTAACCACTATTCTATAATTCTATTTCTTTCTGTGTGGGACAGGACAGTGTGGCGGCGCTGCAGTGCTAATAATAACCCCGCAGGAGTCCTAGGCGGGCGATCCGGTCTGGGGTAATGTAATTAAACTGGAGAGGCCCCCCCGCCGGCGGCCGTTCTGCCTGCGCTCCCTCTCTCTTTAAGAGACTCAAGAGCAGTGGTTAAAGTCAGCAAGTGTAATGTGGGGGGGGGGGGCCTTATTGTTTTTCGCCCCAGGGCCCCATTTCACCTAGAACCGGCCCTGTGTGTAAGTAGGCCGGGAAAGTGGGTCTTGGTATTTAGGGCTGCACTTTCCGTTTCGTTGGGTTTCTTACTACTCACGTGACAGTTTGGCTGATGGAATATTGCTAGGATATGCAATCACTTTATGATCAGCGGGGGTCCAACCTCTGACACCCCAACTGATTTAGCATTGTCTCACCCTCATTGCTTTTTTACTACACATTACTATGTAGAAGGACTTCACCACCACTTCATCCAAGTGAATTCGGTCAACTGCAGTTCCCTGCACATCCAGGCAATTGGGGGTGCTACTGTGCAGGGAAGCATGTACAAAGTTAAATACAAGGCACATGGATGCAGCTGATGTTCCAATATATGCAGGGTTATAAGAATTGAAAAATGTTTATTGAAAAGTACAAAGCGTTTCAAGATTGGTCCAGTCGCTTCCTCAGCTTTATACAATTGATTTAGCAAGGGTCTGTGGTGAGCTGGTGGGTGCCTTACTCTGGGGAGCAAGGGTGTTACCAATGGTTTAGCAATGAAGGAGAGGAACAAAAAAAAACAAAAAACATCACACATACAAAACAGAAGAAATATTGGCAATGGATCCATGATATATAACTGAACTGTGCATTGCTGCTTGGAATATGCAGAGTCAACACAAGGTGGCACATCTGCTTTAGTAACATATTTGATGATCTGAAGGGTGAGTATTAGACTGATATTTTTTCTAATGTATGACCTAGTTGTCATACATTATAATTGTAAATTATATTAGATTGGGAAAGTTAGTGAGCTGGAATTTATGAACCCCCTCACATGCCACTTTAGTGGCAGCAGCATTGAGGATGAACACAACATGGCCAAAAGAAATACTTTATGGGGAGAGGGTCACAAAATGCAAATAACCAAGAACCTATGTACAGGATGCATTTAGGCTCTATAGTATGGGACAATATGACTGATTTATTCCCCCCTAGAAATAATGCCATAAGGGATCTGATGGAGCAAACCTTATGTTTTACCGTCAGACTTTTACGGAATCCAACAGTAAAAGCTCTGTATGCCTCCAGGTAAAATTGCTGGTGGTACTTGAGGGCTCCGTATACTCTGATCTTTCTACTAGTAGTAGACTCTATGTATTATCTCTCTATCTTGCATCTTTTCTTCAGCAATATATCAGTGGTATAACACTGGGTCCTCACGTTGCTGCACTCGGTATTCTAGGCAAAACTTCATAAGTCTTACTATAAATTCTTGGGGTTTCACAAAATTGTGGAAGTCCACAGTAAACTGCTTGTGATTTTTTTACTTTTCTTCTCAAAACCATGCCCTTCCTGCAAAAGTTCTAATTCTACCGAATACAAAGAGAGTGCAATCCAAAGAACTTTTGATTCAGGTAGAATTGCTAAATACCTAAATTGAACTTCAAGAAATGCACTCATCTCTGGTGGCTAGAGCTGGTGCTTTGCAGCACTGGGGTCTTGGGTTCAAATCCGACCAAAGGCAACATCTGCATGTTTGTATGGGTTTCCTCTGGATACTCTTTTTTCCCTCCACTTGCCAAAAACTTGCAGGTAGGTTCATTTAGAAATTAGATTGTGAACCCCAATGGGGTCAAGACCCAGTGTGAGCTATAACAATAACTATGGAACATGGAGATTTATTTCTATAGACCCTATAGAGACTGGTACATGGAAATGGTTGACAACAAATGTAGTACTACATAGTGCTGTAGCCATTACAGGACACACCATACTACTCTACAAAGACCAACTTTTAACACCAATATTGCCATACACTGACCATATACTGGTTAAATATCAGGGCTACAAGCGAATACAACATGGTTCAGAGATAAGCATTACAAATAACTATTGTCAGTCATCTCCAGTGACTCACAGGTGATGTCTTCTCTAATTGAAATATTTTGGCCGTGTGCATGTTTTTCAATGTTTTGATGGGAAAAATCTCCCATTAGAACAGAGGATTGACATATTAAAATCCAATATATGCAGCCTTGAAGCAACCCCCTATACACATTATTCTGGAAAATCAACCCACCAGGGCTGGCTTTTATCAAGGCCTCTACTGACCCCAATACACTAGACCTGGGTGATGTTCCGTTAATTAGCCCTGTTTGCCACATTTCTTCTTACATGTTTTTTATCACAATGGCAAAAAATATTTTCTGGTAGTTTTACAAAAAGAAATGTGGCAAAAGCCTTAAGAAAAATGTAAAAAATAAAATCTGTATGTACACAGCCATCGGGAGAAGTCAACAACCTTATTCAGCCTTTGGTCACCATTTCAGTATTCCAAGAGTAGAAAAGAAGACTTGTCCTTTTAACAACATAACGAGTATATCGATGACATTTTTTATGAGCAATGCTTAATTAGCATAAATAAAAATGAAGGTCTTATCCTAAATGAACAGAACTGCAGACCAAGAGTCTCCAAGTAAAGGGCAGTTGTTGGTCACATGGAATATTCCACATAGTCGTTTTTCCAGTCTACTGTGTGTATTATGTTGGCTTTAGTTATATCTTGCTTTGAAATCATGTTGTGGTACAAGTGATAGGTTCAGTGTCTTTCTTTTCTTCTGCTGCTTTAAAGTTTTTGGCTCCTGACAAAATCATGACCAGACTGGAAGTCTTTATCCATGAAGAAATCTTCCTATTTTATTTTTTATTTTATCTGTAATTTTAAATCACATTACTATATTAATAGATATAATAAACTATTTCGTGTCATTAAAATATTTTAGTTTTACAAAAATGAATCATTAATTCACAAATAGACCCTTCTCATTTCTAAAGATGGACGCATCGATTTGAGATGAACGAATTTTCTAAAAGAAAAAAGAAAGTTAGGAAAAAATTGGGGGGGAAAAAGAGAAAGAGAATATGAGTCTTAAAGGGGTTGTCCCACTTTGCTTTTTTAATCTTACCAGCAGTAGATGTCCTGATAACTTCCTGGTTTGGCTCAGGCAGTTGAGTGAAGGCCACGCCTCCTCATGACTCACCCTGAGAGCTCAGTCCTTGCGTGCTCGTTCATGTGGATGAGTCATCCACATGGAGCCGTATGTGAGGTCCCGCCCCCCCCCAGTATAATAAACATTGAGTGCGGCCCCCCAGTATAATATACATTTAGTGCGCCCCCCAGTATAATATACATTGAGTGCGCCCCCCCCCAGTATAATATACATTGAGTGCGGCCCCCCCCAGTATAATATACATTGAGTGCGCCCCTCCCCCCCAGTATAATATACATTGAGTGCGGCCAACCCCCCCAGTATAATATACATTGAGTGCGGCCATCCCCCCCCAGTATAATATACATTGAGTGCGGCCATCCCCCCCCAGTATAATATACATTGAGTGCGGCCATCCCCCCCCCAGTATAATATACATTGAGTGCGGCCCCCCCCCCCAGTATAATAAACATTGAGTGCGGCCCCCCCAGTATAATATACATTGAGTGCGGCCCCCCCCCAGTATAATATACATTGAGTGCGGCCCCCCCCCCAGTATAATAAACATTGGTGGCGCAGTGGGAAGTGCCAATGAGGGTTAAAAAAATAAATAAAAAATTAACTCACCTCCACCTATTGATCCTGCAGCTGCCGGTCTCCTGTTCTTGCTTCAGGACCTGTGGTGACGTCACTGAGCTAATCACATGGTCCATTACCATGGTGATGGATCATATGATGTACCATGTGATGACCACAGTGATGTCACCACAGGTCCTTTCACAGGTCCTAAAGAAAGAACAGGAGACCGGCATCTACGCGATCAATTGGAGGAGGTGAGTTAATTTTTTATTTATTTTTTTAACCCTCATTGGCACTTCCCACTGCGCCACCAATGTTTATTATACTGGGAGGGGGCCGCACTCAATGTATATTATACTGGGGGGGGGGCCGCACTCAATGTATATTATACTGGGGGGGGCGCACTGCGCCACCAATGTTAATACAAATGCAGGAGGTGGGTGCCGGAGTGAAATAGCCGGCACCCGACCTCTATGATAGGGGGCTGCGATCAGCGGCAGTTAACCCCTAAGGTCCCGCTCCCTGTCATAGAGGTCGGGTGTCGGCTATTTGATTCCGGCACCCGCCTGCTGTATTTGCGCATGCGCGGACGTGCGCGTACTTGTAGGAATGGAGAGGCGGTCCGAGTACTTGTTCAGCTGTTGTGCGCAGGCGCGACACAGCGATGCGGCCGGACGAAAGAGGCCGTATCCATGGGATACAGAAAACAACAAAGGAATCGCTTTACATGATTTTTTGAATGAAAGGTAGCTTTTGGATAATAACATGGATAGGAAGATATGTTCTGTGGGGGTAAATAGATTAGATAAAACCTATTTTATGAAGTGGGACAACCCCTTTAAGAGACCTCAGAGAATCATACTCCAATTCTCAGGCCAACTGGAGAACCTTTGATTTGGGTTGAATGTATATGGACTCTTCTGACCGATTTGTTAGAATTGAACTCGAAACTAATTTCATGAACTTCATTCGTCTTAATTTTTTTTTCCAACTATAAAATTGCTTTTGCTTTGGAGTAGAGTTATATATTTTTATTAAATTAAACTAAATGCTTAGGCCTTAAAGGGGTTTTATTATTAAAAAGCAGGAAGTGCTCAACCCCATATGCAGTGGTGCATCTATACAGGGGGGGGCAGATCCTGCACTTGTGGTCCGTTGCTAATGGCAATCCCCAGCAGAAATGCATACAATGGAGGATGCCTGCAGCGGACCACAAGTACCACGGATGTCCATTGTGGTACTTGTGGTCTGCTGCAGGCATCCTCCATTGTATGCATTTCTGCTGGGGATTGCCATTAGCAGTGGGCCACAAGTGCAGGATCTGCCCCCCCAGTATAGATGCACCACTGCATATGGGGTTGAGCACTTCCTGCTCTTAATACCACGCTAATTTGTAGTTTATATTTTGAATTTTTGAAGGTGTAGAAACTCCTAGTCTGAATGTGTCTTTATTTCCATCCACAGGCAGCATTCTGGTACACATGTGAAGCCCGAGCTATATCAGCCAGTCTCGGGTGGGGCTCAGAGCTCTCTGCCTCCTCCCATTGTATGCATGGTCACATGCTGGAGGTTACTGGGAGATTGCTTTAAGTCGGACCTTGCGCACCTGTAATTCTCCCACTGGCTCCTGGTATTGCCCATACGGCCCAGGTAGGTTTAGTGTTAGGTTCCCGAGCTACTTGAGAAACCTTGGCGTGGTGCTCGGGCTCAGACATGTCCTCCAAGTAGGATATGTTGGCTAATTCTCAATTTTACACCAGTATGAGGGTTAGTAAGACCGCATAGTGCACCTGTCTTTGTTTTTGTTATGTTACTTAAAGGGGTTTTCCAACCCCAAAAATGCCCCCCCAAATGCCCTGGTTCCTCACACAGATTGTACTTAGCTCGCTCCCCGGCACCCACGTTTCTTCTGATGCCCACACGATCACCACTTCATCTCCTCGTTGCGTGGATAAAAGCAACCGACAATGGGGGGTGGGGTTGCCGGGGGGGGGGGGGGGGCTGCCAATAGCAGGCTACAATGGGAATGAGCCTCATTAGCATCGCGGGTGATGCTATGAAGGCTAGTTTCCGACGCAGGAATAGTAACATTGAACTGAGTGAAAATCTTAATCAAATGGGGTGTTTCTATATAGGTTAAGTGATGCTATATCCCGAGGATATGCCGTCACTGGCTGACTAGTGTGGATGTGACCCTAGAGACCGTCATCTATCAAGTTAATAAATGGGCCAAAGCACTTTGTAGATCGATTTTACTATTGGTTTCTGGCTTATAGGGGTGAGTAGCCATTCTATGGGTGGCTGTAGAGCTGTTCAAGGACAATGACAAAGGGAGTTGGCCCTTTCATTCTCATGATAGATAAGGGTCCCTATTGTCAGAGTCACACTGGTCAGCCATCACTTACCAAGACAGACACACCCTTTCAACTAACAAATTATAATTTCAACTTCCAATTTTGTCAATATATTTGTGAATCACCATGTTCTCCAGTTTCATCCCCTCATGTACTTGACTCTCTTTGTTGATAAAGGTGAACACTGGCTTGGCCTCAAGTACATTTACGCCCTGACAAACCAGATAGGAAGACCCTCCAAACTGCACATCAGCATCAGAAACTTTGATGGCCATGAAGCCAAGATACGATTCCGTTAGCATAGGCAATGCAAGCAGCTACTATAAATTGTCAGCAGGAAATTTGAGGCTAAAGCAACATTTTATTGGAAGAAACGTTTTTTCAGATTCCGTAAAACGCTTAGGAGGTCAAAGTGCTTAGTACCCCCTTAACATATTCTTTGAAGGGTGTAGTGTAGTTTCCAAAATGGGGTCACTTTTTGAGGGTTTTTCACTGTAGGGGCATGTCAGAGTCTCTTCAAATACAAAATGGTGCCAAAAAACATTCTAGCAAAATCTGGCTCCAAAAACCATATGGCGCTCCTTTCCTTCTGACCACTACCACATGCCCCAACAGCAGTTTACTACCACATATGGGGTATTTCTGTAAACTACAGAATCAGAGTAATATATATTGAGGTTTAGTTTGCTGTTGACCCTTGCTGTGTTGCAAGACAAAATTTATTAACATGAAAATCCTGCATAAAAAATGACATTTTGAAATTTCTCCTCCATTTTCCTTTAATTCTTGTGGAACACCTAAAGGGTTAACAAAGTTTGTAACATCAGTTTTAAATAATTTGAGGAGTGTAGTTTCTAAAATGGGGTCATTTACGGGTGGTTTCCATTATGTAAGCCCCTCAAAATCACTCTATATCTGAATTGGTGCTTAAAAAAATGGTTTTGGAAATTTTGTTGAAAATTTAAAATATCGCTTTTAAACTTCTAAGCCTTCTAACGTCCTAAAAAACTAAATGACATTTACAAAATGATGCCAACATAAAGCAGACATATGGTGAATGATAACTGATAACAATTTTATGAGACATTACAATCTGTCTTAAAAGTAGAGAAATTCTAATTTAGAAAATTGTGAACTTATCCACATTTTTGGTAAATTTTTTATTTTATTTTTATAAATAGAGGAAAAAAATATTGTCTCAAAGTTACCACTGTCATGAAGTACAATGTGTCACGAGAAAACAGTCTCTGAATGGCCTGGATAAGTAAAAGCGTTCCAAAGTTATTACCACATAAAGTGATACATTTGCAAAAAATGGCCTGGGCAGGAAGGTGAAAACTGGCCCGGGGAAGAAAGGGTTAATCCAATAATTGTGTTACTAGGCTGATATATCTGAAAAGGGAAGTGCAAAATCCTTTGTGTGGAAAATTCCCATCCAATTGCTTTTTCACTGTAATTCAGCCAGAGAAAGAGTCCCAATGTGGTTCTCCAGGGACTGCAGAACTTTATATAAGCAACAAAAAATTCCCTTGTCAAGGGAGCGCTTTGTTACATTTTTGTCTGTCCAGCTTTCCTAGACATCTCCAATCAGATGTTTCTTAATGTCATTAGAAGGAAAAAACTATTTTACTGTATTAATTATATTTTCTTTAGGAGCCTATTTCCTCTGGTATCAGTTGAAGGGTAGGTATCTGTCACGGCGGACGAGCACTCAGACACACAGATAAACCAACAACCAGGTTCTAGCCGAGAAGCAGGGGAACGGTCACCTCCTAGCTAATCCCTGACTTCTCTCCCTGCACTGCTCAGCCCACATTCAGACCTTGGTGGTAGGAATGATGTGTCCCCGTGCCTGGGCTAAAACGCCCTAGATTCCCTGAGATGGTGAAAAGGGGAAATAGGAGCAGCCTGCTCGCATAGAACCTGGATGGGAGAAATGACACAAACACAACCTAGACAGCAAACAACAAAAACTAAAACCACACTTATCTTTTCTATGCTGGAACAGACAACCTTCCTTCCTTGTTTCCAAGGCCAGACTGATTTCTATAACCCGCCCAGAGCACTGGAATTGAGAGCCATTTAAAGTAATGACCCCACCCAGTGCACCTGATGGGAGGCGGATCCAGCACGACTCCAAAACAAAACACTAAACACGTGCTGCTATTCTGGCCGACCTCCGCACATAGTCAGAGCAGGGCATGACAGTATCCTTCTGATCATACAGCTATGAGGCAAGGTGGTTCAGTACAATAGGTACCTTGAGTTGGTTTTAATGAAACCAAATTAATATATCTCAGTAAAAAGGTTGATAATGGCAACAAAAAATCTTATAGTCGCCTATCTAAGGTCTTTATCACTCAGGGTTGAGCAGCTGTTTGGAGACATTAATTGTGGTGAGGTAGACATAAGTCCAAAATGGAGGAGCAATGGTCAAACAACAAAGCAGGGTACTTTTTGGACACTAGGTACAGCACCCAACAGGTTGGAGTTTTGAATTTATACAATGTAGATGGTCTAGGATGCACATTATTCCACCTGGCAAACCATCTGGCATTATTACTGCTCCATAATGCCTGACACGACCACTTATAGTGTGGTGCAAGGTTGTGGTGGAGTAAATTCTTCACATATATCAAATAAAGAAACACTTAAAAAAATTATGAACACATAGGGTCACATTTATTAAGACCAACGTTTTAGATGCCAAGCTGTCTTACATTTAGCCCATTTTCTATGCCTAAATCGAGCGTAGAAAATTATGAATAAGACATGCTTGCTGGCCCGTCCCCTTCCCCGCCCACACCACACCCACAGTTTTAGACCTGGCGTGAGCGAGGTATAGTCGCAGATAGCTGCACAACTAACCGCTGCGCTGCCAACTGAGCCTAAAATACACCTAATTTCAAGTAAATGACCGCCATAATCCTTAACTGAAACATATTAGTGGATGGAGACCATTCTACTTTCTTGAAACCCATTAGTTATGCCATTGAACAGCAGAAGAAGTAAGAAGTGAAAGCTGCCCTGGTAGCAATGTCTGCACAGTTGAGTTGTGACTTTAAGAAGTCATCATAGCTATCTGGGCTGCTTAGAGAAGAAAAGGGAGCCTGAACGGCTACAATCAGATAAGATGTCACTTGTTCGTCAAAATCTTTCACCTTAGTGTCTCCTGACTTCAATAGAGCTCTCCATGCCAGGAGCTGAGCAGGCACCATAGCCTTTGGGTGGCTACTGTGTTCCCGGTGACAGAACAGCTCCCTTGCAACGAGATTATGGGGGCTCCTTGGCTATATTGACAGGCTTAGGCTTTCTAAAGGCTCTGCTCCAAATCCTACCATAGCAATGTTCCTATCAAGCCTTGCCTGTGGCAGGAACTCACTGAATCTCCCATAGACTGCAATAGTAAATCATATTAGTCTATGGGGGAAGCGATGAGATTATTGCATGTTAGACTTAAAAAATATAAACCAAAAAATAGAAAAATTCTATACAAATAAAAAGGGGTTACCACGAGGTTCAAATAAGGGCAATATTTTCAGGTACAGGGCTATTTGGCCAAATTAACAAAGCTTAGCTAAAACTAGCATTCGTGATCAGATTGTGTGCCCTGTGGGTTATTGTTTTCCTTTTAAGCCTAGTTCACATTTTTGTGATTTGGTGAGGGATTTCCATCAGTGACTGTGAGTCAAAGCCAGGTGTAGCTCAATTGGGGCTGAGCAGCCATACCAGACACAACCACTACACAATGTACGGAGTCATGCCTGTTAATCAATGAGACTACAGAGGGTGTCGGACCCAACCAATCTGTTATCCATAGCCCGTTCTAAGAATAGACCATCAATAAAATCCAGAAAAAACTCTTAAAGCAATTAATAGTCATGGCTACAATCAGTGTATGTGGACACCAGAGGATTTTTTGGGTTAGTGATACAGTGTGTGACCACTGTAGATTATTCACCCTGATTTCTGATAATTTGCAGTTAGTCACAGGATATAGTCGTTGGCGAGTTCTGTATAATGTAGCTAGGTATTATCCTAAGGATAGTTCATCCAAAAGTAAGTCCTGGAAAACCCCTTTAGAAACTATCAACACTGTATGGACCTTAAATTTCTACTTTGAATAAAAGACACAAACTGCTGAGATACATTTCAGTTTTTTTTTAAACATTCAGATAAACACAAAGAAAATGATATACAATAACATTTATTAAAAAACATTATAAATTACACTCAAAAAATATTTGCCATCACAGTGGAAGAGTAGAAACCATCTACTGTTAGATCACATACATTTTACTGAATTTCAGGGACTCGCTGGGTCTCCATGTTGGCCACGACACAGATGGGGTCCAGTATCTATATATTGGTGGTGAGCGCCAAACGCCATTCAGATTTGCAGATCCACAGGCGTTAAACCACCAGCCAGTACGGTATTGTTCACTACAGCTGAGGTAAATTATGTCACCAAGCATGCAAAATGGGTGACAATTGTCCGTGGCAAGATCTACAGCGCTGAATGTGCTACCATGCTGATTAGTGGTGTTTCTTCCATCTCCAAGGAAGGCATCTCCTACAATGGAAAATATAAATTATATATTTTATATCTTTCCTTGACAATTTTTTACTGTATTATTTTTAATTTTGACATTTTTTTCTCTATGCACTTACCAGCTGTACCCGAGTAATTTCCTGCAGACAATTTATAGTAGCTGCTTGCATTGCCTATGCTAAAGGAATCATATTTTGCATAGGCTTCATGGCCATCAAAGTCCCCGACGCTGATGTGCAGTTTGGAAGGTCTATCCTTCTGGTTGGTTAGGGCGTAAATGTACTTGAGGCCAAGCCAGTGTTCACCTTTAGGAACAAAAAGAGTCAAATACACAAAAGGATGAAACCAAAGAACAAGGTGATATACTGATATATTTACTAAATTGGAGTTAAAAGCATAAATTGTTAATTGAAGGAGTGTTTCTATTTAGTTAAGTGATGGCATATCCATAGGGTATGCCATCACTTGATGACCATAAGGACCCTGACCATAGCTATGACTCTTCTGATCATAGGGACTCTAATCTATCATGAGAATGAAAGGACCAAGTCCCTTCATCATTGTCCTCACATAGCTGTACAACAACCCAGAAAATCCAACAGCATATAGTAACATTTATTATCATGATAGATGAGGGTCCCTAGGGTCAGACCTACACTGGTCAGCAAGTGATGACATAGCCTAGGGATATGTCATTGTTTACATAGATAGAAACACTTCTATATTCAATTTTATTTTTGGTAACTAATAGTCATGTTTTTGGTTCTTAATCTAACTGGAGAAACCACAACTAAAAAGATTGTTTAGTCCATGAATCACAAAACCTCAAATCAATGTTTCCCATCCCAAGTTTCATGGAATTTACATATTAGAGATTTTTCAAAAAGGGAAAAAAATTTAGTTTTGTAGTGGCATTCCTGTCTCAATTACTAGAATTTTTTTTTGGGGGGGGGGGGGATTACAATATTAACAATATAATTTATATAATTGACATCAAACAGAATTTATTCAATGAAAAGCCTATTAAAACAATCATTGTAAGAATCAGGTATTTGTTGGGTCATGTTTTCAACATTTTTGCCTTTCAAAAAAGTGCAGTGAACCGATGTTGATTGACCTGTGTGCCATGCAAAACGTGCATAAAATATAACTTTGAGCTGATATATCTGTTTGCTTTTACACGTCTGACATGAAACAAAGGTCTAGGCTATCATTTTACTTCCCCCCAAAAATTCTATAAAGAATCAATTCAAGCAGTTTTTAGTGAGAAATGGCTGTGAATGGCTAAAAAAAATTCTACAATCTTTTTGGATTACTAACTACAATACCGAATGGAAGTTCACATTGGTGCTGTTTCTGCAAACTATTTTCTTTAAATCTCATAAAGAGGGTATTTTTGGCTTTAAGTGTGCCAAGATTATCAGTAAAACATTTTGTTATAATGCGTTATTTACCTTGGAGATTGCCAAATCCATTTTCATACTCTGTCCACATTTTCTCAAAGTTTAATCCATCTTCTCCATTGTGTTTTTGGATTAGAGTCCAGCCACCATTTTTAGACATTTCACAATATACCTAAAATGGGAACATAAATATTTTAATAGTAGATCTTATTATTTTCTGAATGTAAGGAGATGATATAATAATTATAATTTTCAAATTGATATTCTAATTTGTTTTCAATATCAACGTTACAGTATGTAAAATAGTCAAAATGGTTGGCCTATTTCAACCCGTCAATCAGACACTCAAGTAGGGGTCCAACATCTTGGACTTCCACAGATGGGTCTCAAATCTCTGTTTTTGGATGGACAAATATTTGCTACCATCACCTCCCCCGTAGAGTATGGGATCAACAGTTGAATGAGTACATTTGGCTGTTTTAAATGCTATAATTTCAAAAGGGTCATGTATTCTTATCCTGCAAATATGAGGATTTGGGCACCCCTCGTCTATCACAGTGAAGAGAGACCCAAATATCTCATCTGAATTGACTTCAATGGGAGCACCATGTTATGGCAATCTACCTTTACTACAATGTTGAGGGTGGTGTGTAGCTCCAGTGCTGACTTCCAGCAACGGAGCTGCACAGAGCAGCTAATTGGTGGGGGTGCGGAGTGCCGATCAGTTGGCAATGGTCTATCCTGAGAATAGGTCATCACTTAAGAAAGGCTGGGCAACCCTTTTAGGTACAGTCCAGGATTCTTATCACTGTCTTACCGGGAAAGAGAATTCAGCTTCCTCTGGCTTTATCAGGTATATTCCACTGGTAGTAAGATTATTCCTTTGCCATATATCCGAGCAGTCATAGCCTACCGAAAATAAGAGAAGAAATTCATTGTATTAAAAAAAATACATTATGCATGACATCCTAAGAACATCTTTGATGTATATTTAATATATATGTATATATATATATATATATATATATCTTTTTAAAATTAACCTAATTGAAAAAATGTACATTTTATAAAAAAATAAGTATCTTACCTTGAACCACTTGAGATTGAGCCTGTAATCACAGATACATTATAATTATTAAAAAATTTTAAGCAACATCATCACTAACATAATATCATTTTACATAATATTTATAGTATTCCATCTACTGATATGCCAACACTTGACTTCTGACCCCCACACACACGTGAATGCTCAAGTCGTCTGACAGGGGAATAAGCCATTGCCAGGTATAACTAGGGGTGCCATTAGAACAAATGATTGGACATGTTGACATCCAGCGTGCCCGATCTTTCATTCCCCTGACATCTGCCTTTAGGGAGAGTCAAGACCCCCCCCCCATACACATTATATGGTCATATGTGGGGCAACCATTCTTGAAACGTATTGTTTCTTTCCGTGCATATTTATATTTGTATGTTATGAAGTTTTTTTTTTTGATATCTGTAAAAAATTTGGATCTATTTTCTCAGAAATTTCCCCAAATCTTAAAAAAAGTTTTTCAATTTATTATATTTTAAAATCGAAATCAAATTGTTTTTCAATGTATTAAATTATGAAACAAAAATGGTCTCACCTGTGATTTAGTTTGATGGAAATAGAGACTCAACAATAAGAGACATCTGAAAAGTTTCATGGATATCATGGTTCTGATCCTAAAAGTGTAGGCATTTTCATTAATAATTGTATTTTTTTTTTACAAAAAGTAAATTATATTTTGACAGTAACATAGTGAAAGTTAAAATGACAAGAATAACATGCAAATATTAGATTCGTGAAAAACATAAAACAGAATTAGAAATTTTCTATAAAGGTGAATCAGATTCAAAAGAGAAAATCCTAAGAAGTGGGATCTTCCTGAGGTACTTACTCAGTATAGCCAATGTCCAGATCACCTACACTGGAGCTGAGTACAACATACTACTCCTTGCTGTCCTCCTTTTATACCCCTTTGTACATGGGTGGAGTCCAAAACCAGCAAATCAGAAGACCTTCATTATCAGTCTTTGTTTTTTGTACAATTAGAGCCACTAACCCCTTCAAGACCAGGCCTATTTTCATTTTTTACATTTTTGATTTTTCCTCCTCATGTTCCAAAAGCCATAACTTTTTTTTATTTTTCCGTTCACATAGCTATATGAGGGCTTATTTTTTGCGGGACAAGATGCATTTTTTTTACTGCAACCATTTAATTTACCATGTCTTGCATTAGAAAAAAGAAAACAAATTATTTAAGTGGCAAAATTGAAAAAAAATATGATTTCCACCAAGGTTTTTGGGGTTTTGACATCTCAGCATTTACTATGCACTAAAAATGACCTGAGGTTCTTATTCTGCGGCTCAATACCAATGCGGCAATACCATACTTGAACAGTTTTTTTTTGTTTTACTACTTTAAAACTTTAGAACAATATAAATTTTCTTTGCATCGCTATATTCTAACAGCCATAAGTTTTTTATATTGCGGTCTACAGAGCTTTATAAGGGCTTGTTTTTTGCGCAATGAACTGTAGTTTTTAACGATGCCATTTTTGTAGTATATACCGTTGTTTGGGCACAAAATGACAAAAAAAATGGCAAATCGAGTGTTTTTTCATTTTTTTTCTTTTACTTCGTTTACCACACAAGAATTTTTCAAAAATATTTTAATAGTTCAGACATTTTCGGACGCGGTGATACCCAATATGTTTATTTTTTATTGTTTATGTATTTTTATATGTAAAATTGGGAAAGGGGGGTGATTAAAAGTTCTAATATATTAGTGTTTTTTAACTTTTTTTTAAACTTTATTTAACTTTTTTTTCCAAGCTGCCATGGCAACCGATTGGAAGGAAAATGGACCTTGCTTTTTTTTTTACAAAACTCATTTTTTTAGTTTAGAATTGATTTGCTTTAGAAATCTCTAGAAATGAAATTTAAATATTTAAGGATCTTTTTCTGAATTAATAATTCATTTTTATAAAGCTGAAATATTTAATGACACTAAATGGTTTATGATATCGGTAAGTATAGTAATGTTATTTAAAATAATAATGATATTATTCTTTATATAGCCATAACATATTCTGCTTTGTTTTACAATAGGAGGTTCATGTACAAATTTATTTTATTTTTTACCATTTTTTTCTACGCTCAGGTCACCAGTTCTCATACAGTTCAGCTCAGCATTCTTCATGGTTTTGCTCTTGTGCTTGAAACCGGCCAGACGAAGTAGGAAGGTTTTCTTTTGGATAATGACTTCCCTTCTGGTCATAAAACCTTACATGGTTTTGTAAGGAGACACAAACTTGAAAGTAGCAGAACAAAAGAAAGACAATGAACCCATGGCTTGTACCATAACCTGAGTTCAAAGCAAGATAGAACTCAAACCAACCCTATATACACGATAGACTGGAAAAACAACTATGTGGAATGTACACAACTTTCCTTCACCTGGAGATTCTTTATCTGCAGTTTTGTTCAGCTAGCATGAGATCTTCATTTTTTTTTTTATTGATGGTAATATAAACATTGCTCATAAAAAACGTCATCGATATACCCATTGTGCAGTGGACAGGACAAGCTTTCTTTTGTACTCTTGGGATACTGAAATGGTGGCCACAGGCTAAAGTGTTGACAACCTATCCCTTTGCCTGTGTACATACTTGGTGATCTTTTTTTTTATTTTTTTTTACAGCTTTTGTCATGTTTCTATTTGTAAAACTAACAGAAAAATATTTTTGCTGTTTTTGCAAAAAGAAGGCAAGAAATGTGGCAAACAGGGCCTAAAGGATGATCACCCAGGACTAGTGCCTCTAGGTCCACACCACTTTTGGAAAAGTAGGCGTCATAACCAAAGCCAGCCCTGATAGGGTGATTTTGCTGAATAATGTAAATGGGGGTGTCCCGAGACTGGGTTTATTGGATTTCAGTATGTCAACCCTTTGTTGACTGGCATAATAGCTAAATGTTTTGCTTAGGTCTGAACAATGCTGTATTAAATTTTGTAGACCGCCTGTGTAGCCCTGGTATCTAACCACTATATGGTTTCTGTATGGCAGTATTATTGGTTATGTCAGTATTTGTATAGTGTTATGGTATTTTCTGTAATGGCTACTGCACTGTGTGGAACTGTATTTGTTGTCCACCATTTCCATTTACCAGTCTCTATAAGTTTTGACTCTGTACAAATGAATGTATAGGTAAACTAGTGCCTATAGTTAATTTTTTATTTCATTTCTATAGCACCAACATGTTCTACAATGCTGTACAGTGATTGTTATCACTCATTGGTACCTGAACCCATAGGGGTTCACAATCTAAATTTCTATTTAACCTACTTCTTTGTTTTTGAGGTGTAAAGGTAAAACATAAGGAAAAATAACAGTTTGATCTCCATGTAGATGTTGCTCTTGGTTGGATTCAAACTCAGGAACCCAGTGCCGCAAAGCTTCTTAAATTTTTTTTATATTCGTTTCAGGTCAGATTTGTCCAAATCACCTTTTGATTCAGTTCAGATTCTGATCGATTCTGCCTGAATCAAAAGTGGTTTGATTGCCTGGAAAAGTCTTCTTCTCTGTATTTGATAGAATCAAAACCTTTAAAAAAAATTGGGTTAAATTCAGAATTTTAAGAATCGATTTGCTCGACTCTACTAGCCACTGAGCAATCGGTGAACACATGTAATGGAAAATGGTGGACATCAAAATAATTTATCTGACAACATTATTAATCATGCCCTGGTGCCAAAATTCTCAGTGAACACACTAAAAACGCCAAATATGAACACAGACTTAGGATTTATGAACACTACCAATAAATGTATGGGGCCTAAAATAACAGCAGCATATAAATGACACTCGGGCAATATTTTCTTTACCATCATGATTTGGACAAATATTTTACAGGCCATTTAAGACCTTAAAATATAGAGTAATATATATTTTAGTAAAAACATTAGTCAAGAACGTTAGATTAGACTTCAACAATAATAATCTACTGATGAAGATAAGGATTGTCAGTTGTTACCATTGTTTTGTGATATTTGTGATTTTTTTTAGCAAATCTGTACAATGCGATTAAAAAAATTATTTTTGTTCATTGTTTTCTTTTAGTTTTTTCTTTATTTTCTTTTTTGTCACTTCATAATAGTTTTGATGAGTGTTATAACATAGTTTGTTATATAAGAGTTTCAGTCATCGTTACAAGCCTCCATTAACTCCCATCTTCTTTACTTCTCAGGGTCACAAAAATATTTGCATATAACAAGTGTCACAATCAGATTCATACGAAAAGAACAAAGGACAAAACCCACACAAGAAACTAGAAAAACAACTATGTGGAATGTCCCATATCAGAGAGTTTTCACAAGGATGGTTGGGCCTGGCATACACAGATAAAAATTGGAATCCAGATCTCACTTTAACCCCTTACCTCAATTTTAGCCTTTTTCTTTTTTTCATCCCCACCTTCCAAGAGCCACATAACCTTTCATTTTTCCACCAATGTAGCTGTACAACAGCATGTTTTATTTGAGGGACAAGTCATATTTTTAATGGCACTATTTAAGGGGTACATATACTGTACTGAAATAATTAGACTATTTGGAGGGTATAAAAAAAACAGCAACGATTATTCTGTGGATCGATTTAAATACCTCGTCATAACTTCGGCAGATCCTCCCCCACTTCTAAATG
The DNA here is from genome assembly GCF_014858855.1 of Bufo gargarizans. NCBI lineage: Eukaryota > Metazoa > Chordata > Amphibia > Anura > Bufonidae > Bufo > Bufo gargarizans. The sequence continues at coordinate 89,344,504 of NC_058090.1, read as the reverse complement.
TAAGACAGCTTCCTTGCTGTCTTAAATTCAGAACATTTTGTACACCTTCCCTGCCCACGCCACGGCCACTTTTTGTAGATCTGGCGTGAGAGGGGAGAAGTTACAGATTGCGACGCAACTAAATTGTTGCACAGCAATCTGCGCCTGAAATATGTATTTCAGCTTAATAAATGACCCCCTTTGTTCTTATGATCGCTTGGAGTCTTCAGTGTAGGATCTCCACCTATCATGCCATCAATATAAAGGCCCTTTCAGAAGCACCATTATGCTTTTCATGTTGTCTTTACAACAGGGATGAACATTTCCAATAAAAAAAATCAGTGGGGGTCTCACCAGGGTCCCATAATTGGCTAATTTCTTAGGTGTTTGAGAAACTATGGTATTGAGCCTCCAAAAGTTGGAGAATACCAATTAATATCTTAAAAATTTAAAGGGATTTTCCAGGTGTTCTACATTGATAACCTATCCTCGGAATAGATCATCAATATCTGATCGTGGGGGTCCAATCACATGGCCTCTTGCTAGGCAAGTGATATCAAGTTCACATCGTGCGCATTCAAGTTTCAGAGGTAGGAAAACTCATTCTTGAGGTGCCTAAACACATTAAATTCAGTCAGCCGAACCTGCCTACTTCAGCAGGATTGGATGTCCATCTAATGTGTAAAATTACTCCCCTCCAATAGTAGATATTGGGGGGAAAGGACGGCCAGCATGTTGAATTTAATCAGGCCCAATTCTTTTGTACTCCCTGGAGATAGGTTGTCGCTAAATTTGTCACTCAGCAGCTTACTCCTCTCTCCCAATTCATAACACGTAGGCCAATTTGAGCTTGCGTGTGTATGGTTGGGTCAAGAGAGAGAACTCTAAGTTTAGACCAGTGACCAGTTTACTAGCATATTTGATAGACAGTTCGTAATTTTTTTTACTTTGGCTAGGGTATTTCTTTAAGCATTAGCTTACGGATTCTGAGGGTTTCCAATACAGTGTCACAAGGAGTCCCTCTATGGAATCAAGACCACCTCTCTTATTTCCTGATCCTTTTAACTTTCTAAGCTCATGTCACCAGTTCCTGAAGAGTTCAACTCAGAATTCTTCATGGTTTTGCTATTGTCATTGAAACCAGGCAGGCAACAAAGTAGGGTGGTTTTGAAATGGATAATGACTTCCCGTCTTGTCATGGCTTTGTTAGGAGCCACAAACTTGAAATCAGCAGAACAAACTAAAGACACTGAACCTATGACATGTACCACAACATGAGTTCAAAGCAAGATAGAACTAAAACCAATACAATACACACCGTAGACTTGATAAACGACTATGTGGCATATTCCATGTGACCGACAACTTTCCTTTACCTTGAGATTCTTGATTATCAGTTTTGTTCATTTAGCATCATACCTTCATTTTTTATTCACTGTAATTAAACATTGTTCATAATTTTTTTTATCAATATCCCCATTATTGTATGAACAGAACAAATTTTCTTTTCTACCCTCAGATACTGAAATAGTGGCCACAGGCTAAATAGGGATGTTGACCTATACCTATGGCTGTGTACATACTTTTTTGTTTTTTGGACATTTCTATTACAGTTTTTTCTTTTTCTTTTTGTAAAACTAACCGAAAAATATAATTTGTGCAAAAAAAGGCAAGAAGAAATGTGGCAAACAGGGCCTGATTAAAGGGAGGTCACTCAGGACTCTGGAGTCTAGAGGCTTCCACTAAACCAGCCCAGGTGGAGTGATTTTGCAGAATAATATGTATGGTGTGGGGGTGTCCTGAAATTAGGCATATTGGATTTCAATACTTTGACCTTTTGTTCTAACGGAAGATTATTCCCATTATATCATTTAGAACACATGAACACTTGGCCAAGAAAAACTCAAATAGAGAAGATGTCACCTGTGAGCCACTAGACGATGGAGACACTTTAGATGCCTGGCATAATATTTATATGTTCTGATGATGTATTCACTTGTGTAGCCCTAGTATTTAACCACTATATGGTCTCTGTATGGCCGTATTATTGGTTATGTTGGTCTTGGTAGAGTAGTATGGTATGTTCTGTAAAGGCTACTGGACTGTGTAGAACTGCATTTGTTGTCCACCATTTCCATGTACTAGTCTCTATAGCGTTTGTACAAATGAGTATATATACAGACTAGTGGCCTATATTTTATTATTTTATTCATTTCCATGTTCCACAGCACTCTACAATGATTGTCATGACTCACTCTGGCACTTGACCCCATTGGGAGTCACAATTTAAATTCCAAGTTAACCTACCTTCATGTTTTTGACATGTGGAGGGAAAACAGAGTACCTGGAGGAAACCAATGCAAACATAAGAACTCCATGCAGATGTTGCTCTTAATTGGGTTTAAACCCTTACTCCAGTGCTGCAAAGCAACAATGCTAGACACCAGAGATGAGCACATTTCTTAAAATTCAGTTTGGGTATTAAACAATTCGACATGAATCAAAAGTGCTTTGGGAAATTCTCTCTCTCTGTATAATCAGAACTTTTTTAAAAAATTCAAGTCAAATTTTAAATTTTTTAAATCAATTTGCTTGACTCTATTAGCCATTTAGCCACCACTGAGTACATATCCTGAGCTTTATGTAATGGAAAATGGTGGACTTCAAATGCATTTGTCTGCCACCTTTAGTACTGCCCTGGTGCCAGAAGTCACTATAAACACTATAAAAATCACATATCTGTTAAACCCAGCTTTGCGATTTATGCACATTACCGTCAAATATATGGGGCCTTATTGTTCCTCTGACTTCACACAGAATTCTTAAATTCTGACAAGAAAAATATGTTATGACATGCTTCATTGGATACCATCTAAGAGGTATTCTTCTCCCCTATAAGCACTGTTTCATGGGAACAGTCTCGATAATACAGGGCCTCATAGAGGCGACTTTTGGTGGCAGATGGATTTCCTATGACTCCAGGCTCAATGTGTTAGGTCTAAGACTAGTTTACCACTAGCGTTTGTAAGATCTCGCAGGCTGTTTTGGCAGGGATCAGCCTGCCGGATCTCTCTATGTCTAGCATTGCTGAAAGCTACATGGATGCCGTCCAGCTCCATTAACTACAGGGTGGCCCACAAAAAAGTAGCTTGTCTCTAATCTCTCCAAAACTAAGACTGATTTATTATTCAGTTTGATAAAAGTGGCCTATTCTGTCAGAAAGATGGTATTTTCCCTGCAACAGCGAATCGTGATTGTGGAAGGCTATGGCGAAGCAGATCGACAAGTATCCAGGAACAAACCCACCAGCTAAACGTTGTATACATAGTCTAGTTCGGAAACGGTATCAAACTGGCTCTGTTGCAAACATGAAGAAACAAAGGCCTCCATCAATCAGGACAGCTGAAGTTGTGCATGAAATTCAACAGCGGATTGCAAGTAGCCCTCAAAAATCCACTTGAAGTATCAGCAAGTTGGTGCATAACCAACGACTTGTCAGAGAGTGCTGAAATCTCTGAACCTGAAACTGTACTGAATAACGTGTGTGCAGGAACCGAAAGGAACCTAAAGACTCAGCTAAACGTGTCAATTCCTGAACTTGATTGCTGACTATGAGATTGCTGACAGACATTTGGACCCATTGATGTACATCATGATGGACGAACTGTGGTTTCATTTATCAGGTCACGTAAATTCCCAGAATAAGAGGTGCTGGTCCTCTGAAAATCCCCATTTGACTCACAAAACACCACTTCACGACCAGAAAATTGGTGTATGGTGCTCAGTGTCAGGAACATGAATAGTGGGTCTATTTATCTGTGAATACCGCAATTAACCTCAACGTCTTTGAACAGTTTTACAAACAACTAACATCAGAAGAAGAAATGTCCTGCTTTTTCCAACAAGATGGGGCAACATGCCACTCCTCATGGAACTCATTGGCATGGGTTCATGAACTGTTCATGAACTGTTTACGGAGGAGCAAACTGTGAGCCACCACGTTCCCTAGACTTCTCCACTTGTAACTTTTTTACTTTTTCATGGGCCACCCTGTATAATGGCGACTGGCGGAGATCCAGCTTTAACTCGGCAAATATGCAGAGAATCGGCTGGACAAATACTGTTGTGCGGTCCCCATAGTAATTGGGGCCGGATGGAATCCATGTAACTTTTGGCAATGCCCAATACAGAGAGATATAGTAGGGGACAGCCCACCAGATCTCACAGACGCTAGTGTGAAAGCTGTCAGCCGAACTCTTGTATGAAGACATATATCTCCCTTGGTGCCCCCAAACACATGCACACATGCACACTCATTTCATCTGAGTATTCCTGTGTCCTGAATTGGGGAGAGGGAAGAAAGCCAAGACCAGACACCTCTGGCAACAGCTAAGCCTCTCGAAAACAAAAGGATTGGGCCGGTGAAATCAAATAGCCTGATTCATATGTCCCCCCAACGGAGAGTTGGGAGACCCCCCTACACATTACATAGTCAATCGATCCCGATGAAATTGGTGGGTTAGGCTGAAATTTATCTAATATGTATGAACAGCTAAAAGTGGTTGGGTTTTCTTTCTTTACTTTGCCAAAATGATGTGGTGCCTGGTAAAGTAACTTCTTCCTGCATTTGCTCCGATCCAGCTCCACCACTCTGTCATCTTACTGGGGTACGAATGTATACCACTGCAGCCAATCACTGGCCTCTGTTGTTGAAAGCACTAAGGATTACGGCGGTATGCGGAACAACTCTGGCTTCAGCTCAGGAAGATGACAGAGCCTTGGTGCTGGATCGGAGCCGGTGTAGGAAGGAAAATACTGTATCAGTTATTTTACCAGCCCCCTTCTCGTCTGTACTTTGGTTAAAAAATAAATAAATTTGACAACCCCTGCAACATACCTGTAGACAATTTTTTGTCATACCTAATGTGTTCTGGCCATATTCTCAAGCTTGTAAAACATAGATGGATTTTTTTAATTAAAAACCTTAGTAAAAATGTTAGAATAAAATATATGAATGAAAATAAGCAATGTTAGTCATTACTAATGCTTGATGGTTTTGTGATATTTAGTGGGGGGGGGGGGTGTACCAAGGTAAACAAAACTATTTTTTTCTATTTCTTTTAGTCTTTTTTTGTTATCACTTGTTATATAAGCGACACTTCTTCAATAGTTATATAAGAGTTTCTCAAAGTCCCATCTTATCTAATTCTCAGGACACAATGGTGACACAAAGCGACCTTTGCATATAACAAGAGCCCCAATCAGATTCAGATCAGCAGAACAAAAGACAAAAACCCTCACAATTCACACGGGACTAGAAAAACAACTATGCGGAATGTTCCATGTCAAGGCTGAGACTTCTCGAAGATGGTGCCATTTGTTGTGTATGAAGCTCATTATTGGGGTCTTGGCTGTAAGTGGGGCCTGGAAAACGTAGATAAAACTGTAATTTTAACCAATTTAACCCCTTATCTCCCCAGTCGGTTTCAACCTTTTTAGTTTTTTGTCATTCCCACCATCTGAGAGCCATAACCTTTCATTTTTCCACCAATGGGAGATGTACAACCGCATGTTTTTCTGTGGGACAATTTGTATTTTTAATGGCACTATCTTGAAGGTACATGTAGTGTATTGAAATAAGGAGATTTTTTTTGTGTACGGGGCGGGGAGAGCACGTAAAAAAAAAAATCAGCAATTCAACACTTTTGGTGAAAAGTCTTTTAACCAGTTGAAGATCAGGCCCTTTACCCCCCTTCCTGACTCGGCACATTTTCCTTTTCTTTAGTACATGCGTTTTTGAATTTTTTTTCTTCAGTTTATTAAATAATTTGTGTTCTTTTTTTCTGATACATTTTATGTCATTTTCATTTTAGTATTTTTTTTATTTTTATACAAAGGATAGTGTTAAAAAAAGGTAAAAAATAGACATACAACTAAAGCATTTTTCTACAAAAGTCATTTCAATATCGCGTAGATGTATTTAGTCAATGGACAGTCGGCAAGCGATTTTAAAAAGTATTAAAAAAAACTCTGTGTTTGTGTCCTCATATTATATTGTTGAGAGGCATAGTTTTTTTTATTTTTCTGTTGATGGACACGTGTGAAGGCATGCATTTCTGGACATGGGCTGGGTCCATTTTTGGGATAATACATTTTGAGAACTTTTTCAAAATTTTTTGAGAAGTGAGATAAATAAAAACAGAACTTCTGGCACTCCGGTGAGCACTGGGGCGTCTTCCTAGGCCAGTGACATTACGTTCATCAGTCACACGACCTAATTTCATCTCAGTACCCTTCAAGTGAAAGAGCTTGAGCTGCAATACTGAGCAGAGTCACTATCCAATGTATAGCACTGTGCTCTGCAAGCTGCAAGGAAGCTGCGGTGCACGCTGCCACTTCAAACAGCTGATCAGCGGTGGTGCCAGCAGTCTAACCCCCACCGATTAGATATTGATGACCTATTCTAAGGATGTTATCATTTCATCAATATAAAACACCCAGAAGAATCCAAGTAAAATTTATATATGTATTCTCAAATTAATGAAAGAGGTTTACTGGTTTGGACAACCATCATACAGTAATGATAGGATTATGGAGGGTCCCATGATACTGAAGTTCTTCAGTCAGTTTCTGAATCCTATATATAAACCTGTAATAACTATTGTTTCATAGGTGGGATCCCCATAGAACTGACTATTGAGGGGCCAAAACACATCAAATTAAAGTCAGCCGAACCCACCTACTTCAGCAGGATCGGTCGTCCATCTAATGTGTAATGTGACTCAACTCCAATGGTAGATGTTGGTGGGCAAGAAGGTCCAGCATGTTAAATCTCAACATGCCCTATAGTTTTGTTCTCCTGGAGATAGGTAGTCATTAATGATCTTGTAGAAGGCTTGCATCTTTGCAGATGACACTAAACTCTGTAAAGTAATTAACACTGAAGAGGACAGTATACTGTATATATACTACAGAGGACAGTATACTACTACAGAGGGATCTGGATAGATTAGAGGCTTGGGCTGAGAAGTGGCAGATGAGGTTTAACACTGACAAATGTAAGGTTATGCACATGGGAAGGAATAATGCAAGTCACCCGTACATACTAAATGGTAAAACACTCGGTAACACTGACATGGAAAAGGACCTAGGAATTTTAATAAACAGCAAACTAAGCTGCAAAAACCAGTGTCAGGCGGCTGCTGCCAAGGCCAATAAGATAATGGGTTGCATCAGAAGGGGCATAGATGCCCGGGATGAGAACATAGTCCTACCACTTTACAAATCACTAGTCAGACCACACATGAAGTACTGTGTACAGTTCTGGGCTCCTGTAAACAAGGCAGACATAGCAGAGCTGGAGAGGGTTCAGAGGAGGGCAACTACAGTACCCTGAAAGATTATCAAAATTAGGGTTATTCACTTTTAAAAAAAAGACGACTGAGGGGAGATCTAATTACTATATATAAATATATCAGGGGTCAGTACAGAGATCTATCCCATCAGCTATTTATCCCCAGGACTGTGACTGTGACGAGGGGACATCCTCTGTGTTTGGAGGAAAGAAGGTTTGTACACAAACATAGCAGAGGATCTTTACGGTAAGAGCAGTGAGACTATGGAGCTCTCTGCCTGAGGAGGTGGTTTTGGGGAGTACAATAAAGGAATTCAAGAGGGGCCTGAATGTATTTCTGGAGTGTAATAATATTACAGGCTATAACTACTAGAGAGGGGTCGCTGATCCAGGGATTTATTCTGATTGCCTGATTGGAGTCGGGAAGGAATTTTTTCCCCTTAAGTGGTGAAAATTGGCTTCTACCTCATAGTTTCTTTTTGCCTTCCTCTGGATCAACTTGCAGGATAACAGGCCGAACTGGATGGACAAATGTCTTTTTTTTGGCCTTATGTACTATGTTACTATGTATTAGTGGTGTCTGGGAGTTTCTTACTCCTCTTCCACCATTTAGGACAAATGCACACCTGGCCAAGCTGAGCATACATGTATATAAATGAGTCAAGAGATAAACAGTTGATAATCGTGTGTAGTTAGGATATCTCTTTAAGCTTTAGCTTAGTGACTATGAGGATTTCCAATGCATCTGCTCTTGAAATGTGATCACAAGGGATGCCTCCAAGAACCTCATGCCACGACTACATCTCTTATTTCCTATCATTTATTGTCTTTCTACTATACTGGCTTCTATCTAACTCCAGGATGAGAGTTCTTCAGGGTTGGAACCAAAGAACAAAAACATTAAGAAATGTAGTGTGGGTATTGTCAGGACAGTAGGATAGATAAGGGGAACATAATCAGCTTTTGTGATCAGACCAGTTATGGCTTTGGAGACGTCTGGAGTTTAGGATGGTCAGAAGATACAAGCTTTCCCAATGATTAAAGGTGGCCATACATCTAAGAGTAATGCTGATTGAATCTCCTGATTCTTGTGTGCATGTGTGGACTCTCCATCGATATCCGGGTAAAGAACCCTCGTAAAGGGCACCTCCGATGTTGCTGTCATTCTATCCTCCTTCGAAACTGAAAATCTGTTGGTGGTAGATGCAGCTGCTATCAGATTAAAGTTCTGGAGACAGATGGGAACACCAGTAACATTACAAATGCCCTTTCATCTAATTTTACTTACATGTTTTTACTTACATTTTTGTTTAACCCTTTCAGCCCAAGTGGATTTTTTTATTTTTGATTGCCTGCCTAAACATGACTTAATTTTTTACTTTTCTGTTCACATAGGTGTTTGAGGGCTTTATTTTTGCGGGATAAGTTGTACTTTCTAATAGCACCAGAAAATATTCTATACGACAGGGATCAGCAACCTCTGGCACTCCAGCTGTTCAGAAACTACAACTCCCAGAATGCTTCATTCACTTCTATGGGAGTTAGAAGAGCAGCCAAACATGTTTGCATGCTGAGAGTTGTAGTTTCCCAGCAGCTGGAGTGCAGAAGGTTACTGATCTCTGCTATACGATATAGTGGGAAGCTGGAAAAGTAAATTCTAAAAGGGGCGGAATTGGAAAGAAAAATGCAATTCTGCCATAGTTTTATAGGTTTAGTTTTTACAGTGTTCCCTATGAGATAAAACTGACCTGTTCTCTTCATTCTTAGGTCAGTACGATTACAGTGATACCACATTTATATAGTTTTATGGGTTTTGTTTATTACGGCGTTCTCTATGAGATAAATCTGACCTGTTCCCTTCATTCTCCGGGTCAGTACGATTACAGTGATACCACATTTATATAGTTTTATGGGTGTTGTTTTTACATCATTCCCTATTAGATAAAACTGATCTGTTCTCTTCTTTCTCCAGGTCAGTACGATTACAGCGATACCACATTTATATAGTTTTATGGGTTTTATTTTTACTGTGTTCTCTATGAGATAAAACTGACCTGTTCCCTTTATTCTCTGGGTCAGTATAATTACAGTGATACTATATTTATATCGTTTTATAGGATGGGGGGTTCCAGAGGTCCCCATGAGGTAAAACTGACCTGTTCTCTTCATTCTCCAGGTCAGTACGATTACAGTGATACCACATTTATATAATTTTATGGGTTTTGTTTTTACGTCATTCCCTATGAGATAAAACTGACAGGTTCTCTTCATTCTCCGGGTCAGTACGATTACAGAGATACCACATTTATATAGTTTTACGATTACAGAGATACCACATTTATATAGTTTTATGGGTTTTGTTTTTATGGTGTTCCCTATAAAATAAAACTGACCTGTTCCCTTCATTCTCCAGGTCAATACGATTACAATGATACCATATTTATATAGTTTTATGGGTTTTGTTTTTACGGCCTACCCTATGAGATAAAACTGATCTGTTCCCTTCATTCTCCAGGTCAGTACGATTACAATGATACCACATTTATATAGTTTTATGGGTTTTTTTTTTACGGCCTACCCTATGAGATAAAACTGACCTGTTCTCTTAATTCTCCAGGTCAGTACGATTACAATGATAACACTTTTATTTAGTTTTTTTGTGTTTAAATTAAAAAAAAAACTTTTGAAAAATATTTGTCTTTCTTTTCATCACCATATTCTGACCCCAGTAACTTTTTTTTTTACAGTTATGTCTACAGAGATTTGTGAGGGGTCTTTTTTAGTGGGATGATCTGTAGTTTTTATTGAAATCATCAAGGAGAGTGTGTGACTTTTTGATCACTTTTTGAGGGGAGGTGAAGTGTCCAAAAATTGTGAATTAGCCATCTCTATTTTTTTTCTGTTAAAGTGTTCACTGTACGAGATAAACACAATCATATTTTACTAGTATGGTCATTTTGGGATGTAGCAATGCCTATGATCTTTATTTTTGGTTAATTCTTTTGACTTTAATGTTTATATTTTTTATATCTTTTAAAAAAAATCACTTTTTTAACTTTTTTTGGTTTCCCTTTGTGACTATTCTCTAGTCACTATTCCCAAAGAATCAATTAGTAGATTGCCTCACTTACTTTGCAATTTATTGCAAATTTGCTGTGTTCTTATGGAGCCGAGGCTCCATAGGAGTTACAACTACAATAGCATGAGTCTTCAGAGAGACTCAGCCTATCGCAGACAGTGACTGCTCCCTTGATTGCCATGGACCCGGTAGCGCAGCACTCACAGGGAAAGCCGCCTCAGATGACTTGGTCACAATTGATCATAGCATTTGGGGGCGTTAAATGTCTGCGATCAATGTTATCGCCAATCGCAGACCTTACCCCTGGATGTCTGTAGGTGACTATGGTGCCCACTGCACATCATCTTTAAAGATCTGACTTCCATTGTACATATACAGCGGCAGTCAGGATGGGGTTAAAGGGGTTAAAGAGTGGAAAGTGAAAAAAAAACCACTCATCTTCCCCACTTCCAGTCCCTACTAGGGTTGAGCGAACCCGAACTGTGAAGTTTAGGATTTTTAGACCCCAGACCCGAACACAAACTTTTCAGTAAAAGTAAAAGTTTGAGTTCGGTGTTCGCTGATTTAATGGTGCTTTTTAAAAGGCTGCAGGGCAGGCAGCCAATCAACGAGCGTTTAACTCGTGTGCCCTTAGAAGCCATTACAGCCATGCCTACTAATGGCATGGCTGTGATTGGCCAGTGCAGCATGTGACCCAGCCTCTATAAAAGCTGGAGTCACGTAGTGCTCTTACTAGTGTGGGGAGAGGATGCTGCTGCTGTGAGGGAGAGAATAGGAAAGGATCTATCTGTTATCAGAACTTGTTGTTAACTCTGCGACCTACAGCGATTTTTTGTGTGGGTGCAGTGCACAATTTTTTACCCTGCCCTGAGCCCAGTGACACAGAAAAATACGTTTTATTCGTCTGTTAGTTAGGTGGGCGTCGGCGGCCATTTTGTGCAAGTTCAGTGCACCAGCACTGCATATGTGCCAGGGACAATAATTGAACCCTGTTCTTTTAGTTCAGTGGGAAACATATACCCATTTTTTAAGTGCACCTGCACTGCATATGTGCCAGGGGAAGGGAAAATAATATAGGTAAGGGACCCAGAGGGTGACATATTCCCCAAAAATTCTGTAAAGTACAATCCAAGTAAATTCATCTGTTAGATTCTGTGGGGACATTTGTTTTGCTAAAAAGTACATTTGCGCCCTGCACTGCATTTGTGATAATCGTGAAAGAAAATCTGTTAAATCCATCTGTTTAATTGTGGGTGAAAAAATTCTATATTTTTTTCCATAAAGTACCTTTTGCAGCCTTTGCTGCATTTCTGACAGTCCAATACAAGCATTAAATACTGCTGTTACATTGTTGGTAGACAAATTAAAAAATTTTGTGACCGTGAAGTAATTGTATAAAATTCGCCTGTTACACTATTGTGTGACCTCAAGAAATTTTTCCTCTTTATGACACCGGCACTGCCTTACTGTCAATGAACTTAATTGTTGACTATTGGCGGTTACATTGTCGCCTGACATAAACCATCTGTTAGTTTGGTGGGTGAACGCAAAGAATGAGGAGAATGTCAAATAAGGGACGTGGCCCCGGTCGTGGTGCTGCTGGTGTTGGTGGAGCTCCTGTTGCAGGGAGAGGACGTGGTCGATCTGTGCCAGCTACACGCACAAGTGAAACCCCTTCCTCAGGTGCCAGTAGGCAACAGAACCTTCAGCATTATTTGGTAGGGCCGAATGCGGCTCTACGAATGGTGAGGCCTGAACAAGTACAAGCGATAGTAGATTGGGTGGCTGACAGTGCCTCCAGTTCCTTCACATTGTCTCCCACCCAGTCCCTTGCAGACCATGGCCATCAGTCTTTCACCTCACCCACTTGCAAATCAGCCAAGCAGTCTGAGCCCCAAGTCATGTAGCAGTCTCTATTGCTTTTTGATGACTCTGTTAGCAGGGTTTCCCAGGGCCATCCACCTAGCCCTGCCCCAGAAGTGGAAGAGATTGAGTGCACCGATGCCCAACCACTTATGTTCAGGATGAGTACATGGGAGGACCACCGCAGCATGTCTCGGATGATGACGAAACACAAGTGCCAACTGCTGTGGCTTTCTGCAGTCTGCAGACCGACAAGGAGGGCAGGGGTGAAGACTGGGCGGAAGATGATGTGGAGGACGATGAGGTCCTCGACCCCCACATAAAATCAAGGTCATGCGACTGACCTGTCTCCGAGGGTGGGTTCCTGCACCAACATACGCCAGGTACACAATTGTCCAGCCAGGGCACAGTCCTGGAGGATGACGAGGTGGAGGATGAGCGGGAGGAGGAACCGTGTTCACAGCAGGGTGGCACCCAGACCAGCTCATGGCCATCACTGGTGCGTGGCTGACGGGATACAGAGGACACAGACGATACACCTCCCACAGAGGACAGCTTTTCGTTGCCTCTGGGCAGCCTGGCACACATGAGCGATTACATGCTGCAGTGTCTCCGCAACGACCGCCGAGTTGCCCACATTCTAACTTGTGCTGATTACTGGATGGCCACGCTGCTGGATCCCCGTTACAAGGACAACATACCGTCCTTAATTCCAACACTGGAGCGTGATCGTAAGATGCGCGAGTACAAGCGCACGCTGGTAGACGCGCTGCTGGTGGCATTCCCACCTGACAGTGGGGGCACAGTGGAAGCACAAGGCGAAGGCAGAGGTCGCCAACGCAGCTGGGGCACCGCCAGCACCTCAGAAGGCAGGGTTAGCATGGCCGAAATGTGGAAAAGCTTTGTCAGCACGCCACAACAACCAGCACCACCAGCTGATATAGAACGTCTTAGCAGGAGGCAGCATTTCACCAACATGGTGGAGCAGTATGTGTGCACACGCCTACACGTACTGACTGACGGGTCTGCCCCCTTCAACTTCTGTGTCTCCAAATTGGGCACATGGCCTGAGCTTGCCCTTCACGCCTTGGAGGTGCTGGCCTGCCCTGCAGCCAGTGTATTATCTAAACATGTTTAGCACGGCAGGGGGCGTCATCACAGACAAGCGCAGCCGCCTGTCCACAGCCAATGTGGATAAACTCATATTCATTAAAATGAACCAGGCATGGATCCCTCAGGGCCTGTCCGTACCTTGTGCAGAATAGACATGTATACCGGCCTCACCCAGCCATTGTTGTACTCCAGCGCACTTTCTCTTTGTTTTATTTTATATATTTCCCAATGTTTTGGGGTCTACCCAAATTTGAACAAAAAAAAAAATAATAATTTTTTTTTTTTAAAACAAAACCAAAAAACTGTGTAGGCTCCCTCCTCCACCGCCGCTTCCACCGCCTCCTCAACCTCCTACTCCATATGGAACTCCTCTTCCTAGATCAACATTATTATTTTTTATTTTTACATATTTTATGTTATTTTAAGTCATTTTCCTATACACATTTGTTTGCTGACATTTGCTCTAGCCCTTTCCATGACTTTTTAAGAGCCATTTTAGTGCTCCAAAGTTCGGGTCCCCATTGACTTCAATGGGGTTCGGGTTCAGGGTCAAGTTCGGGTCCCGAACTCGAAATTTTTTGTGAAGTTCGGCCAAACCCGTCGAACCCGAACATCCAGGTGTCCGCTCAACTCTAGTCCCTACTAGATCGGAATGGTAGTTACAGGAACGTAAGTATATGATGATTAAGGCAATGTCTATGATGCCTGGTCTTTTATAGGGATAATCCTATCTCAAAAACTGATGGCATAATCCTAGGATATGCCATCACTCTGTGATCGGAGGGGGTCCAGCCTCTGACACCCCAACTGATTTAGAGCACAAGGAGATGCACATTCAATGCTTTTTGAATGCACATTGATATGCCGAAGGACTGCAGCACAGCTTCATCCTAGTGAATAGGGATAGCTGCAGTTCCATATACATCCTGGCGGAGGGGATGGGGGCGCCACTGTGCAGGGAAGTATGTACAATGTAGAAAAAGAAGCCCATGGTTTCAGCTGATGTTCCAGTATTTCCAAGGTCATAAAAATGAGCGCGTTTCTAGATCGGTTCAAATTCTTGATTTAAAAAGGGTGTGTAGTGAGCTGGGGAGGCCTTATTCGGGGGGTGAGGTTACTGATGGTTTAGAGATGGAGAGTTTAGAAAAAGAAAAAAAATCACATAGAAAACAGAGGAAATATTGGCTATGGATCAACTGGGCATTGCTGCTTGTAATATGCAAAGTCGCCACTAGGTGGAACATCTGCTCTACAAAGATCTTATGTGATGAGCTGCATGATTTTGCAATATACAGCACCACCTAGTGGTCATACATCATAATTACATAAAATATTAGATTGGGAAAGTTAGTGAACAGCGGCATTGAGGATGAACACAGCATGGCCACATGAGGCCAAAAAAAAATCCTTTTTTTTTTTAGGGAGAGGGTCACAAAATCCAAATGACTCTAGTTATTACACACACCCCCACCACCACCACCACCACTCCACCTAAGTGCTCTGCCCCGGTTCCCTTAGATTTTTCCAAAGGAGGAAGTCTACATTCTTTTTTTAGTTTACATTTCTGTTTTTAGTAGCTTCTCCACACCTAACTGCAGCTGACATAAATACAATTCCAAACAGTCAATCTAAAGTGTGAGGATCAACCCATACATCCTGATATGAAGAAAGTGTAAAGTTTAGGTTCACTGTTAGTCCTTGAGTTTTCTAGTTTGATCAGAAGCCTGAACTGACCGATAATGAATATTGTACGTAGTTCACAGTGTAGACTTCTCCACCAGGGGGCTATGTTTTATTGTCTTGTTCCATATACAATGGTCTGTGGTTGTGGAGGGCGGAACGTGAAAAAGCAGAAAACAACTCATAATGCCTCTAGTTTTCTCTAAGACAAGTGTGGAAGAAAGAACAACATGGACCATCTCTTAGTATTTTCCATGATATTTCTTTATCTTCAGAAAGGTAAGTTCTAAAATGTTATCTCATCTTAAGGCTAGCTTAGAACTGTGATCAAATGCCAAACTTAGCTCTGCTACAATTGTCAAACTCAGAGTATACGTCAACATTAGATAGAATTAGAGAAGGAGCTAAGCTTCTGAATATGCTGTACTCATCGGGTTACCTCCATCTTGAAGGTCCATGGTCATTGCTAAGTGCTTTTATACATGGCTCTGACCCTTTGAGAATGATATTGTTATGACCCTATTTCAGTAGTTTCTTGTCCTCTAAGGTTACACATGGCATGATGGTATTTTGGGCTGTCACCAGCTAGAAACCTTCATGTAAGGAACCAAGTGTTACATGTGGCTCCTGAACTATGGGTTGGGGATTACATAATACAGGGAGTGCAGAATTATTAGGCAAGTTGTATTTTTGAGGATTAATTTTATTATTGAACAACAACCATGTTCTCAATGAACCCAAAAAACTCATTAATATCAAAGCTGAATATTTTTGGAAGAAGTTTTTGGTTTGTTTTTAGTTTTAGCTATTTTAGGGGGATATCTGTGTGTGCAGGTGACTATTACTGTGCATAATTATTAGGCAACGTAACAAAAAACAAATATATACCCATTTCAATTATTTATTTTTACCAGTGAAACCAATATAACATCTCAACATTCACAAATATACATTTCTGACATTCAAAAACAAAACAAAAACAAATCAGTGACCAATATAGCCACCTTTCTTTGCAAGGACACTCAAAAGCCTGCCATCCATGGATTCTGTCAGTGTTTTGATCTGTTCACCATCAACATTGCGTGCAGCAGCAACCACAGCCTCCCAGACACTGTTCAGAGAGGTGTACTGTTTTCCCTCCTTGTAAATCTCACATTTGATGATGGACCACAGGTTCTCAATGGGGTTCAGATCAGGTGAACAAGGAGGCCATGTCATTAGATTTTCTTCTTTTATACCCTTTCTTGCCAGCCACGTTGTGGAGTACTTGGACGCGTGTGATGGAGCATTGTCCTGCATGAAAATCATGTTTTTCTTACCTTGCAGACTTCTTCCTGTACCACTGCTTGAAGAAGGTGTCTTCCAGAAACTGGCAGTAGGACTGGGAGTTGAGCTTGACTCCATCCTCAACCCAAAAAGGCCCCACAAGCTCATCTTTGATGATACCAGCCCAAACCAGTACTCCACCTCCACCTTGCTGGCGTCTGAGTCGGACTGGAGCTCTCTGCCCTTTACCAATCCAGCCATCTGGCCCATCAAGACTCACTCTCATTTCATCAGTCCATAAAACCTTAGAAAAATCAGTCTTGAGATATTTCTTGGCCCAGTCTTGACGTTTCAGCTTGTGTGTCTTGTTCAGTGGTGGTTGTCTTTCAGCCTTTCTTACCTTGGCCATGTCTCTGAGTATTGCACACCTTGTGCTTTTGGGCACTCCAGTGATGTTGCAGCTCTGAAATATGGCCAAACTGGTGGCAAGTGGCATCTTGGCAGCTGCACGCTTGACTTTTCTCAGTTCATGGGCAGTTATTTTGCGCCTTGGTTTTTCCACACGCTTCTTGCGACCCTGTTGACTATTTTGAATGAAACGCTTGATTGTTCGATGATCACGCTTCAGAAGCTTTGCAATTTTAAGAGTGCTGCATCCCTCTGCAAGATATCTCACTATTTTTGACTTTTCTGAGCCTGTCAAGTCCTTCTTTTGACCCATTTTGCCAAAGGAAAGGAAGTTGCCTAATAATTATGCACACCTGATATAGGGTGTTGGTCATTAGACCACACCCCTTCTCATTACAGAGATGCACATCACCTAATATGCTTAATTGGTAGTAGGCTTTCGAGCCTATACAGCTTGGAGTAAGACAACATGCATAAAGAGGATGATGTGGTCAAAATACTCATTTGCCTAATAATTCTGCACGTAGTGTACATACCCCACAACCTCTGTTTGGAAAGGAACATTCTTTAGATATTTGAACTTTGGCTTACCTTCTTCAAAACATCTTTCACAAGAAAGATTTTCACCGAAATATTGGTTGTCTCCAAACTCTCCAAAAACAGATCTAACTGGTGCCATTTATAACACTGCCTATGTGAAAGAGGGTCTATTGGGCACCAGGTCCAAGAGTGACTGCCATCTCTGCACCACCTATAGTTATGTCTCTGTTTTTTTTATTTTATTTTAGGAGGACATGTCATAATTTTGGTTGGTTGACCAGCCATCACACGTGGCAGGTTCTTTACCTGACATCTTTATTTCAGCTCTGCTTCATATGTCCATTGTGGTTTGGAGGGTGCTGTTTCTCACTGAGGAGACACAGGGGTGTATGGAGACTTTTCATGCAATGCCAAACTAGAGAGACCCACCTATAGACTGCATCGTTTGGGGGTTCTTGCTTATCATCTGAACGAACCAGAGTACCGATTGGCTTAATGAGATCCCTTTGATGCAGCTCTGTACCCTCCTGAGCTGCAACTCAACCAACCAGTAACTGATACCGATGAGGGGAAAGAACCCCCAAACAGTACTGTCTACAGGTGGGTGTCTCCGTTTTGACTGGTATCATTTAATTTGCTTTATAACTTCACTCTGAGAATTTATTCTTTCTTTTTTATTTCTGATTTTGTTTTGTAAAATCCACCTCTTATTCCAGGTTTGAGCATTGAAGAAACCTGTGGGGACACAAGACATGTAGAGAGTAACGTGGGAGGGGAGGTGATGCTCCCCGTCCAGCAGACTGAAATCCAGGACATCACGTGGATGAGCAGCAGAGACAAAAATATTTTTGCGGTAACAGAACCTGGGAAACCTGTTGTTATTAGAAGCATGTTCTATAATGGTCGCATTAATGTTACAGATAATGGGACATTAATTATAACCAAACTAACCAGAGAAGACCAAGGAATCTATAAAGGCAGCGTCCTGCGGCGGATATCAGGCCAGTGCGCTCAGTTCTACAATCTGACAGTATATGGTAGGTTAGCGCAATCTACTAATCCCTGTGTTCCCTTCTATAAAGTATTTCTAAGACAATAGTAAAAGGCTTCACCAGGAGTAGGACAAAACATATTTAAACATGTAATAATTAAAGAAGCAAAAACAGAATAATTTTGTTCTGGCTTCTACTAGGCTGCCCCTACAATGCTGAGATGTTTATTGTTAGTGGGACCATTGTAGGCAACATGACGGACAACTTTGATCTGAAGCTGATAGTTCTGCTAGAAATCGCTTAGGCGTCTTTATGTCATGTTTGTAAACTTTATCAGGAATGTGTGCCGGGAAGGCTCCCCATGTATGTGCCAAAGGTAAGTGAAAAAAGGTGTCCTTTTGGCACATGCCAGACCAGTTGCATCCTATATTCCCAAGTTATCTCAGGCCAGAGTTCAAGGACACCCTCAATACCTACCTTAAAAAAATACCAGACCAACATCTCGAGTTTGCTGTGGCCACGGAACCATGCATGACTCTACAAAAGATGATGGAAGAAGGAGGAGGACAATCCAGACAAACAGCATCTCATTAACAGAACCTCTTTCCCCTTTTGTCACAAGATCAACGTCTTGAAGATTGGACTCCTCCACTATCTTAGGACTCGGAAGCCATCTTGATGGGTGCCATTCCTGCTTCTAGTGACTATATGATTCTATGGAGAAGGATATAGAGTAGTTAGCCATTTTTATTTTGTAATGGGACCTACTGTAGATGGTGGTATATGTTGTACCCTTCCACTAGAGATATATGTCGGGAAATTCTACTGTCCTTAGAGAAATTATATGGGGTCGGGGGCTATTTGGACTTACTATAACTTATATATGCCCTTGGTCAGAAGCCAGAAACTCTGTGCTTATCCATAGACAGGACATCTGAAATGTATGTATCTTTTGTTCATAAAACTGCCCACTTTTTAGTAAATTGAGCATTTAATTGACGTTTCTTCATTACGCTTATGTTTTTCAATACAACTCAATGATTCGAAGAGCAAGTCTTTTCCAGTAGCCCAAGTACAACTTCACCCATAAGGATCAGCACAGAAGCTATGACCACCAAGTCCAGTAAACAGGTCACAGGTAAGAATGGTTTTCAAGTAAGAATATTCGATTTTGAGAATATATGGGCGAATATTCATCATATATTTAGCAAATTCACTATCTTTGTTGCAAAATTTGCTTAATGCGCATGCGCAAAAAGGGGCGTGGACTAGCAACTGTTTTCAAACTACCCAAAGTTTGAGGCGTGAAGAAGAGCTCCTGATCACTGTAAGTAATTTCACATTAAACCAGTGTATTTGGTTACATTTCACGTGCATGTCAGACCAATCGCTTTATATGCAGATAGTGTTATAAAATATTTGTGATTGCGAAAATCGCCACTTATGATCCAAATTTTTTTTTTCAGATACATAGAACTTCACTTTTTATCAGGTTTAAGTAGCTATTAGTGATTGGTGCACTAAGTATTGTTCTGACATCCCAGCACTATGTCTGTAGCATGTACGTATGGACAGCAGAGAAATATCTCTCACATGCACATTGCACATCCATTTTCCTGCTGCACACTATATACACCCCCCACACACACACACACATACAGTCTATAGATTACAGTTTGGGTCCTGTTGGTCAGGACTCAGGAGAAGCTTTCTTTGTCTTAACGCCAGTATTTGCCGGTTCATTGCACCATAGGGAGGCGAACCAGCTGTACACCCCATACCCTTCCGTGACTTCACTAGGCAGGTACATCTCTGCTCAGCCGGCCAATATCTCATTGCTCAGACTCCACACACACACACAATCACGAATGAGACAACTGCCTTGGCGTCCTGAGATGAAATTGGGCGGCTGCCACGCCCCAAATAAATCACGGATGAGGCCCCTGCCACCTGCAGCCGCCCCTTCGTGGCTAGAGGAGCGGCCCCGTGCTGGCAGCGGTCCAGCACTGGAACCGACTCCCCTACCACGACCACGGCTGCCGGCATGCCCACGTGTACTCATGGTGTGTTTTTATATACAAATAAAATATATAAGGAAAATAATGAGGGAATTTGGGCAAACTTTATTGGGTTGGGGACAATGGGGCAAAAACGGTAAAATAAAAAATACACAAAACCCTGAAACACACAAAAAAAAGACGCTTACACTAATTACTAAACACACGAAACCCTAAAACACTACCCCTAAAACACAGAAAAGTGCGATGCGGTGCAATTTTCACGCATGGTTGGATGATAGGGATGAGCAACCCCTTTAAGGTAAATTCACTGTATTATTTTCTCTTATAACATGGTTATAAGGGAAAATAATGGCATTCTGAATACAGAATGCTTAGTACAATAGTGATGGAGGGGGTTAAAAAAAATAATAATTATTTACTCACCTTATCCACTTGATCGTGCAGCCGGCATGTCTTCTTTCTTCTTCTTTCAGGACCTGCAAAAGGACCTTTGATGACATAATCGCGCTCACCACGTGGTGAGCGTGGTGACGTCAGCGCAGGTCCTGC
The DNA here is from genome assembly GCF_014858855.1 of Bufo gargarizans. Lineage (NCBI taxonomy): Eukaryota > Metazoa > Chordata > Amphibia > Anura > Bufonidae > Bufo > Bufo gargarizans. The sequence goes on along the minus strand of NC_058090.1, from coordinate 89,323,660 downwards.
TGAATGAAGACAGAAGGATCACCACGCGGTGAGCGCAATTACGTCATCAAAGGTCCTTTAGCAGGTCCTGAAAGAAGAAGAAAGAAGGCGGTGCCGGCTGTGCGATCAAGGGAATGAGGTGAGTTAATTACTTTTTTTAACACCTTAATCTACATTTTAGTAAGCATTATGTAGTCAGAATGCTATTATTTCCCTTATAACCATGTTATAAGGGAAAATAATAAAATCTACAGAACACCGAACTTCAGTAAAGAAGTCCGGGTTCGGGTCAAGGTACCTTGCACTCGCGAGGAAAAAACTGACTGCAATTGTGTGCCTACTTGCACGGGTTTGCCACAATGCACCCGGGACGCATCCGGATCAAATCCGGAACGCCCATGTGAAAGAGGCCTAACTCTAAAACACAGAAAAATACTTCTGTGTAAGGGGTAGGCAACTTTCCTATTGGTTGCTAGGGAAGTAGCTAAGCTCTTACAGCCTTCTCATTGGCCCACAAGCTAGAAGCAGGGAGGGATTATGTGTACTGTGGGGGAAAAAAAACTAATATTCAAATTTAGGAATATATAGTGCTATATTCTAAATATTCGCGAATTCTCGAAGTGTCGATATTCACGATTAAAATTCGCTATTCGAATATTTGCGCTCAACACTATTTACTGACTGATAAAGTAAGATGTGTCCCGATTCTCACCACCAAAAATGTCCCAATCCAATCTTGCTTCCAGGGAATTTCCATACAAAATCTAAAGTGTTTTTTCTCAAAAGTGTATTTCTATAATAATATGATCAATATAGCTGTAAGATGTTTGATAAATTGAGATAAGACTGGTCGCTAGGGCTTTGTTTTCTTAGCAACCAAACAGCGTATCAGACTAGACTGACAATCAGTTCAAATCAAGACTGGCACAATGGAGATAGTAGGGGCAATACTGAAGCTAGGGGAACTGGTTGGACATCAGACTTCAGGGAAAGGTGCCATGTGAGAAACTTTTTTTTTTTTAAACGTTTTAGTGAAAAAAGGTCTTTAAGGAGCTCATATGTTGTGGGCAACTGTTGATGACTAGCTGACCTTGGTGGACTGACCGGACCCTTGATCGTGAACTGGTATGGAGACTATAAGCCAGTTTCCAGAGTGACTTTTGCTCTGGTTGATACAGGGGTCACCCAATCATTGTTATTTATGATAGGAACTATAGAAAGGATTTGTCTGCACTGGAATCTGCATCAGATCGGTCTTGACCAGCTTTCCATCCAAGTAAATGGGGTTTCAACAATCTGATTCACATGGAGTGAAGGATCAGACCCATTTCACATACCCAGGAAAGATACAGTATCTAAGTGTCAGTCTCAGATTTCTACCAGAGATTCTCTAGTAATATACATGTTGGATTTGTCATAGGGAAAGATCCAATTTGTGAATTTTACTCAAGGGTTTATGTAACATGGAGGTTGGCCATGTGGTGCAATAGGGCCTGAAGAGATACAGCTGAAGCTTTGACCACATCTAATGTTTTTCCAGTTCTGTTGTCCACTTAAAAAAATGATGTCCCATTACCAGCAGGAATAATACTTCTTTTATCTTGTAGTATGGATTACCATCATGCTGAGTGTATCTGCCACACTTGCTCTGCTGCTGATATTTATTGTTACCATCATACTGTCCAGAAGTCAAACAGGTACGTATAGAAAGAGCTAAAATACATGCACTTTTAAGAAGTATCTGGTGATTCCCACATGTTCTCAAGAACTTTCCTATCCACCACAGTATTTCACTTCTTAGAGCTATTAAATGATCCTCCAACTCTTGCAGACAGGGAGATACAACCATAGACACAACCACTGATTTCTTCATGCTTGTCAGTCTAAGAAAATATTACTCTCACCATTATGTATCCATTTAACACCTTCTACAGTCATTTAGAACCATAGCCCACTGGGAATGGGGCATTCTTTCTAAAAGTAATGAGAGGGTTAGAATTCATGTTTGGCACTATGCTGGTCTGTAGGACATGTTCGGCAACTTCAAGGTTCACTTTTATACACCACTTTTTAGTTAGTCAGAGCATCATAGACAGGTGCCTGAAGACTTCCACCAAATGTTAAAATTAACCCTAACTATGGCCCTTCAATATTTAGCCCAGAGATTATTAGAGGTCTCCCTCTGAAATCAGTGGGTCTACAAAACATAATTTAATCAAGAAGAAACCCATTGCCCAAGATCCAAAGAACTTTGGGGACAATCTAAAGAGGTACAACCACAAGGGTATTCATTTCATAAATTGGTGTGGCTTCCAGCTCATACACAACCACTGATGTCTTACGATTTCTAGAAGATGGGACTTCCTAATGCTCACTGCAGATTCCCAATTACTAGCCTTGACCTTAGAAAGAAGGAGGTTGTACGGTCATTGAACAGACAACCATCTGGTGAACAATCATCATGCTGATACACATTTTAGTAATTATTGGACAATACAGTCATTCAGACTGATCATACATGTTCAGTGTCAGCGGCAAAGGATGGTAACAATCTTGAAATGGTCTTCCATGGAAAGATCATTCATGAACTATTGACTACTGTATGAAACTTTTAAACAAGTTAAACTTTTGTCTTCACAATCGCAGTGGGTCTTCAGTCAAACTAATGAGCGATTCTGGTTACATTTTACCCAATGAATGATAGTTTTGGTTGAAATCATCCATTTTGACCAACTTTAGACTAATGTGTACCTTTACCATTTCATCCACTGCTTTGATCTTGGTAATTGTTAGTGATGTTTGGCTTGTGGACTTCCCTTTGCTTGCTTATTTGCACTTTTCCCATTCCTTGCCACCTTCCTGTTGCTGTCTTTAGGCAACTACCGTATTCTGGGAACTATAACCTGGTGAAAAATTTTCCTCAAACCACTGTGAAGGAGTCTTTAGCTAAAAACAAGGTTCTTTGGCTAGAAACAATGTTTTCCCAAACCCCAAGTAAGCCAGTACCTGCCTTCTACATGTTGCCGTCAGTTCAGCTTGGTTTTCCCTGTAGTATTTTACCAGGATCAGGGCCGGTTCAAGGATTTTTGCCAACACAAGTGAAGCTACATTTTGGCGCCCTCCCCCCGCCTCGCAGCTCACCTGGTCCTGGCCCCGTCTGCAGCAGCTGGCTTCTCCTCTGTGTGGTCCTGGTATCTTCTCTCTGCTACAGACAATCGCTGGTTTGAGGACCGTATTTTTCGCCCTCTAAGACGCACCGGCCCATAAGACGCACCTAGGATTTAGAGGAGGACTTTTCCCGGCCCTGACCAAGACTATAACCTCTTGACAATCAGATGTCCCAGTGTGTTTATAATTATGTGCCATCATTATTCTTTCATCATGGTTTCCTTATGACTTGGTTAACCATATAGTTTTAGAATCCATGCTGAAAGACGAATGTAATTCTATTAAATGACTTATGTTTTACTCTCTGCTTTGTAAGGAACCAGTCATATAGAGGATGGGATATTGTATACTGAACTGGACAAAAATAAGCTACAGAAAGGTCAGTATTAGCAGTACCTTTGATGACTGCTAACCTTTATATTTAGTTACCTAAAAGGGTAAAAATGGTACAATGAAAATATCACTTCAAAATCTAGCTCACGTTAAGAAAGTTCCTACTTAATCAAGCATGGTCCCCATCTGCAGAAGAAATAGGAATCCTATTTGGGGAACCAAGAAACATTGCTTCACTTTTTCTAGAAATCCTTAACGGCAAAAAGGCAAGAAGTGTAAAAATAAAACGAGAAGAACATAGCTAAGAATATGCCTAGCCTGTACTGTGGTTTCACCCGCACGGAGCTTGTCCTCTTCTACTAGGAGCGTTAATTAAAGAACTCACATTTTCTTTTGGTTCTCATCAGTATGGTAGATGGGGAGGTCTTACAGAAGTCTTTTGTCTGTCTTGATACCTTGGGTCCTGATGGTTCTTACGTACCAAATTGTGAGCATGACCACATTAGTTATTATGGCCGTCTTAGTTGTTGTTAGTGTTTTTCATCTCAAGTTGAGTGAACATTCAATGAAAATATCAAGAGAATGAAAGCTATTACTGAGTGTAACATATTCTTTCTTTATCCTGCAGGTTTTACAGTGAGAAGAGTACAGGTGAGTTGAGCAGACAAATTTGTCTCTGAAAACATGACATTTCGGTAGGTCTTCATCATTTGAATATGACTTGTCTCTTGTTAGTAAAAATAGTGTGGAAAAAAAAATTACTCCACGTGGCTAAGTGGAAAACATGAACATGCTGCTGTTGATAGATCTTTTATTATTAATACTCATTGCCGTCTTAAACCTTTGATCTGACTCATTAACATATACATATTCAATAAGCATCTCTGATTATTTGGATGTTAATGAGATAATGAAATGTACTAAAACACAAAAACGGCAGCACCTCATGTGCAGTATCTTCAATATAACTTCATCAGGCATTTAATACATCATGACAGTCCATGAACATATTTAAAAGGTACAAAATTGTCGCCAGAGGCAGACTGGTAACTTAAAGTGGCCCTGGAAAAAAATAAATAAGTGGCCCTATGGTGTGTTGGACATGTGCAATCGCTGGTTGGGTACATGAGAGCTCATTATGTACCAGGTCAGTGGCAGAGAGGAGAGCTTTGGTGACCCACTGGTCATCGACCCACCGGGAAATTTCCCTGTAGGTACTGTGGCCAGTCTGCCCCTATTTGGCGCGCTCACTACTGGGCGGGAACCTGAATGACTAGGGGAGGAACGGGAAAGTGGAGGAATGGCTGACCGAGGAGTGAGAATTGATCAGTGGCAGAAGCGATCGATAAGGCGGGAGAGAGAAATGGATGACTAGTCGTTCCATCATAGGGTGGGATACATGAAACCAGAATTGGTCTAAAATGACACCTATGCCCCTACTGCTGGGCTAGGAGTGGAGTAATCCTAAAAATAATATCAAGCTTGATATATAATAATAGAAAAATAGATAATCATCAATAATAGCATAGCATAAAACCTATAGGGAATAAATACTGGCACTTGTACCATATTTGCTATGTTAAACTACTAGAGGTCACTATAATGCCACAATATTCCGAAGATACTTTGTAGACAATTAAAACGATGCACAGTTACCAAATTTCTACAACGCTGATGGAATAAATAGCCTCAAGCATCTCCAAACGACATACCAACCAGGGGAGTACTCGGGTAACAAGAGAAGGAGCCCCAGGAAGCTATAGATGTGTGTAGGTTTCCTCTGGGTTCTCTGGTTTTCTCCCACACTCCAAAGACATACTGATAGGGACCTTAGATTGTGGCAGCTACATTGTGTCCATGCTAATGTCTATAAAGCGCTGAGGAACACGCTCTATATAAGTGCGTAAAATAGATAAATAAAATGTGTCCTTTTAGATACAACACCAGTACTGGTTTCATGTAGACCACCCTATGATAGAACTGCTATTCATCCATTCCTCTTCCAGCCTTACCGATCCCTTCTGCCACTCATCAATTCTCACTCGTCGGTCACCCATTCCTCCACCCTCCCTTCCTCCCTAGTCATTCAGGCTCCCGCCCGGCAGTGAGCGCGCCAACTTGGTATCTTTTAAATGTGTTCATATTAAATGTCTGATGAAGAGAGCTACATGCCCTCGAAACGCATTCCATGAATACAAGAACTAGCCTTCCAAATATACTCACGCAGTCCAGAAGTCCTTTCAGGGGAGCGCGCCGACGAAGGGCCCCGTTCTTCTTCCTTAATGTGATAATAAAAAGAGTTGTAATAAGGTCCATCAACAGCAGCAACTAAGCTGAGCTTCGAGTTTTTCCACACCATACAGATTAAAATGAACAAAAAAAAATCATAAAAACACCTGATTTGTGTATGTATATGTTTTTTCATCTGTATAATGTATCATTTTGTGTAAGATGTTCTTGGGGTGCATGCGGTCCGCCCCGGCATCCTCCATTGTACGCATTTTTTGCTCGGGATTGCCGTTATCTGTGGACCGCATGCGGAGGAATTGCTCCCCCGGTTGTAGACGCGCTACAGTGTCTGGATTTGGAGCATTTCCACTCGTTTAGGCTACTTTTTTGTAGAGCTCCTGGGCACCTGTTGCAAAATCTGTAACCAGGTCCCTCACATAGGTCCCCTCACCTAAGTTCAACTGATGACTCAGCACAACCTTTAATTATGCCCCTGGTTATGCAGTAAAAAAGAACAGCAATAAGCACCCCATCCGATTCACTGTGCAGATCAACAACTCAGAGAACCCCTTTAAGTTAGTTAGTTGGTTTGGATTCTAGGCGGCTTAGAGGACTAGCTCTCAGCTGTATGATATACTAGGCCTGTGCAGGTTTTCAGCCTCTGAATGCAAACCTACAATATTCCCGCTCACTGACAGCAGAGATGTTGAAATTGTCAGGAATAGAAACCCGTAATATTGCTTTATTTCCCTTTATAGTGTGAATGTTTTTATTTCTATTGTCTCTCTTTCTTGACTCAGAAATTGTATAATACTTGAATACACCCAATCCTGTATTGTGTTTTTAAGGAACAGACGACTGTCACCTATTCTAACGTGAAGGTCACCTTACAGACAACGAACAATGTTTGAATGGGAAAAAAAAAAGATTCTGCTCAAGTTTTCCATCTGGTTCTATCAAAAGAAGAAATTACTTCCTTACCCTGTGTCCTCTCTAAGGCTCTTGGTTGGAGATATCCTGAGATGGGTGGTGGGAGATGACCAGCTTTGAAAACAATTGTGAGTAGTGTAAGACTAGTTTCACACTAGCGTTTTACATCTTTGGCAGGCTGTTCCTGCAGGGAAGCAGCCTGCCGGAGATTTATGGATCTCGCACTGCCGGAAGCTACAAGTCACCTGCCGGCCCCATTCACTATAATGTGGACCAACGACGATCCACCTGCAACCTGGCAAATATGCCGAGAAGCTGCTGAACAAATACCGCAGCATTATTTGTCTGGTCGCTTCTCGGCATATTTGCCAGTTTGCAGCAGGTCCACATTATAGTAAATGAGGCAGGACGACAATGTGGTTGCTTCCGGTAGGCTGTTTCCTGCCAGAATCGCCTGCCGGATCTTTTACTATATATGTGAAACAGGCCTAAAAATATATATTTTTTTTTTAATTAAAAGTTGATCATCTCGTACTACTCCTCTTGTGATATCTTGATTCTAGAGCTAAGCTATGGAAGGACACATCCGTATATGTTTAGATATTGTTGAACAAGCTCTGTTCCTAAAGGTGACCACACACAATAAATAAAAGTAGTTTGATGGTTCAACAAAAACATTGAATGAATGATCATCTGGTGAACAATCATTTTACAGACTCGGTCATACACATTTTAGTCAGGATTGGCAGTTGCAGGCGTGCAGATTGGTCATACCTATTCAGTGATGCCGGGTGAAGGACTAATGATCTTTCCACAAATTTTCTTTCCATTAATGATCTTGATTCCTAACATGAAAGATCTTTTGTCCAACTATCAGATAAAAATTTCAGTCATGGACTTTTGGACTTTTAAGATGATGATGGTCTATCTTGGGTCAGCTAAAACACTGATAAATTTTACCCAGCGTATGATTGTTTTGGTTGAAATGATCCATTTCGATCATCACCAATATTCCATTACCTCATTGACTGGGGTCAACATTTTGGTTTTCTTCTGGAAATAAAACCCAATCGCCATCTATTGATTGGATCAAATGGATCAATTCCATTGTATCATCTATCTGTAGAAAAAAAAAGGTGTTATCCACAGCATGGAAAATTCTTTCCACTCTTGTGTTGTAATATGATGGCTCTCTTCGTCAACAGAAGTGATTACTACTGCTTTAGATGGATTTATGAAGGACTTGGGTGATGTTCTCAAGGGACACATACTTCTTATTACCAGACTCAAGTCATTGTTCCTATATTTTATTTATGGACTTGCGAATTAATCCCTACACTTATGTCAAGGGCGAATTTCCAACCACGGTACAGGGTCTTCTCAGGTTTTTCTGAATAAACTACTGTTGATTGTACTTGATGGACTCCTCTTTAGAAACTATAAAAGATGGTCAATGTTGATGATGAGATATGGTTTTTTCTGTAGTACATTTTTGCAGAAATCCAGCTTCATTAGCTGAGGTCACCTATCTAGAGTCTATAATGAGGTAAATTAGAAGATGCCATTCAGTGTGCACAATACCAGACATGTATTATTGACTTGAAAATCGCAAATTTTAATCGGGAATATCGCCACTTAGAGAATTCGCGAAGATTTAGAATATAGTGCTATATATTCGTATTCGTGAATATTCTAGATATTTTTCATCTGAACCTATGATCCCTCCCTGCTTCTTGCTCGTGGGGCCAATGAGAAGGCAGCAATGTCTTTGTCAGAGCTTAGCAACATCCCTAGCAACCAATAAGAAAGTTGCCTACCCCCTTACTATATAAGAATCTCCCCAGCAGCCTAAAATGTGAAGTTGCACGTATTGCGCCAAAATATGCGCATCATTGATTGCCATTTTTCGCAATCGCGAATATACTGGAGCACTCTACCTGCATATAAAGCTATTGTAATGTTCTGCCGTGCCAACCATTTTCTCCAGTCTCAGAAAACTTCTAGCAGCTTCAAAAATGTAGCAAAAGTGACCCGTGCCTGTATTGCACTCGCAATATGCGCATGTTACATTGCCGATTTTCGCAATCAAGAATATAATCTATGACGAATATTCCCGAAATATCACTAATTCGAATATTGCCCCTGCCGCTCATCACTATTGACTTGTAGCTTCATCACAGGGTCACAGATGATCCCACTTATTGCTAAGATTCTAACTGTCTAATCTAATTATATTTTTCACAAACATACAGTATATATTGCGCAAGGCTAGACCTCAGAGGTTTATGTCCAAATGCTCTCACGGCTATCCTAACCATCATCATCAAGGTGTTCACTATAGATGCATCCCATGTTTCAGGGATTCTCCTGACTATCTTTAGAATAACACCTGCCAAAGCCAAAAAAGACATACTGTCATGTAAAGTGGATCCGTCAACTACCCCCTTCCTTGTCAAAGGAGTATGTCCCTGCATGTTCTGACATTGTAAGAACTGACAGATCCTATCTAAGGTGGGTTAATGATGGACTGTTTTTGTCAAGATGGTCTTCAGTCCTGTGAATAAAGATATGCCGTTTGGGGTCCATTTCATAATACTTTAGTACTGGTGGACAGAAGGGGCAATGAAGTGCGAACCATGTAACCATATAATAAGTGTTGACAGACCTTAAACCAAATGATATTGTTCCTCCAGAATTAGGTAATCTGCATAGGCTCCGCCCACACCGTGCTGCAGAGCGATCTGTGCCTGCAGGGAAGAGAGCACTGTGAGCTTCAGGAACGGGACAAGGTGAGTAGTTACTGTGTTTTTTTGTTTTTAATACAGAGGGGTCACAGAGGACTTTATTATTATGGAGGGGTCACAGAGGACTTTATTATTATGGAGGGGTCACAGAGGACTTTATTACTATGGAGGGGACACAGAGGACTTTATTACTATCGAGGGGACACAGAGGACTTTATTACTATCGAGGGGACACAGAGGACTTTATTACTATGTAAGGGCACAGAGGACTTTATTACTATGTAAAGGCACACAGGACTTTATTATTATGGAGGGGTCACAGAGGACTTTATTACTATGGAGGGGACACAGAGGACTTTATTACTATCGAGGGGACACAGAGGAGTTTATTACTATCGAGGGGACACAGAGGACTTTATTACTATGCAAGGGCACACAGGACTTTATTACTATGGAGGGGACACAGAGGACTTTATTACTATCGAGGGGACACAGAGGAGTTTATTACTATCGAGGGGGCACAGAGGACTTTATTACTATGTAAGGGCACGCAGGACTTTATTACTATGTAAGGGCACAGAGGACTTTATTACTATGGAGGGGACACAGAGGTCTTTATTACTATGGAGGGGGCACAGAGGACTTTATTACTATGGAGGGGACACAGAGGACTTTATTACTATGTAAGGGCACAGAGGACTTTATTACTATGTAAGGGCACAGAGGACTTTATTACTATGTAAGGGCACAGAGGACTTTATTACTATGTAAGGGCACAGAGGACTTTATTACTATGGAGGGGACACAGAGGACTTTATTACTATGTAAGGGCACAGAGGACTTTATTACTATGGAGGGGACACAGAGGACTTTATTACTATGGAGGGGACACAGAGGACTTTATTACTATGTAAGGGCACAGAGGACTTTATTACTATGGAGGGGACACAGAGGACTTTATTACTATGGAGGGGACACAGAGGACTTTATTACTATGGAGGGGACACAGAGGACTTTATTACTATGGAGGGGACACAGAGGACTTTATTATTATGGAGGGGTCACAGAGGACTTTATTACTATCGAGGGGACACAGAGGACTTTATTACTATCGAGGGGACACAGAGGACTTTATTACTATGTAAGGGCACAGAGGACTTTATTACTATGGAGGGGACACAGAGGACTTTATTACTATGTAAGGGCACAGAGGACTTTATTACTATGTAAAGGCACACAGGACTTTATTATTATGGAGGGGTCACAGAGGACTTTATTACTATGGAGGGGACACAGAGGACTTTATTACTATCGAGGGGACACAGAGGAGTTTATTACTATCGAGGGGACACAGAGGACTTTATTACTATGTAAGGGCACACAGGACTTTATTACTATGTAAGGGCACAGAGGACTTTATTACTATGGAGGGGACACAGAGGTATTTATTACTATGGAGGGGGCACAGAGGACTTTATTACTATGGAGGGGCACAGAGGACTTTATTACTATGTAAGGGCACAGAGGACTTTATTACTATGTAAGGGCACAGAGGACTTTATTACTATGTAAGGGCACAGAGGACTTTATTACTATGGAGGGGACACAGAGGACTTTATTACTATGGAGGGGACACAGAGGACTTTATTACTATCGAGGGGACACAGAGGACTTTATTACTATGTAAGGGCACAGAGGACTTTATTACTATGTAAAGGCACACAGGACTTTATTATTATAAAGGGGTCACAGAGGACTTTATTACTATGGAGGGGACACAGAGGACTTTATTACTATCGAGGGGACACAGAGGAGTTTATTACTATCGAGGGGACACAGAGGACTTTATTACTATGTAAGGGCACACAGGACTTTATTACTATGTAAGGGCACAGAGGACTTTATTACTATGGAGGGGACACAGAGGTATTTATTACTATGGAGGGGGCACAGAGGACTTTATTACTATGGAGGGGCACAGAGGACTTTATTACTATGTAAGGGCACAGAGGACTTTATTACTATGTAAGGGCACAGAGGACTTTATTACTATGTAAGGGCACAGAGGACTTTATTACTATGGAGGGGACACAGAGGACTTTATTACTATGTAAGGGCACAGAGGACTTTATTACTATGGAGGGGACACAGAGGACTTTATTACTATGGAGGGGACACAGAGGACTTTATTACTATGGAGGGGGCACAGAGGACTTTATTACTATGGAGGGGACACAGAGGACTTTATTACTATGTAAGGGCACAGAGGACTTTATTACTATGGAGGGGACACAGAGGACTTTATTACTATGGAGGGGACACAGAGGACTTTATTACTATGTAAGGGCACAGAGGACTTTATTACTATGGAGGGGACACAGAGGACTTTATTACTATGGAGGGGACACAGAGGACTTTATTACTATGGAGGGGGCACAGAGGACTTTATTACTATGGAGGGGGCACAGAGGACTTTATTACTATGGAGGGGGCACAAAGGACTTTATTACTATGTAAGGGCACAGAGGACTTTATTACTATGGAGGGGACACAGAGGACTTTATTACTATGGAGGGGACACAGAGGACTTTATTACTATGGAGGGGACACAGAGGACTTTATTACTATGGAGGGGACACAGAGGACTTTATTACTATGGAGGGGTCACAGAGGACTTTATTACTATGGAGGGGACACAGAGGACTTTATTACTATGGAGGGGACACAGAGGACTTTATTACTATGGAGGGGACACAGAGGACTTTATTATTATGGAGGGGCACAGAGGACTTTATTACTATGGAGGGGACACAGAGGACTTTATTACTATGGAGGGGACACAGAGGACTTTATTACTATGGAGGGGGCACAGAGGTCTTTATTACTTTGGAGGGGATACAGAGGACTTTATTACTATGGAGGGGACACAGAGGACTTTATTATTATGGAGGGGGCACAGAGGTCTTTATTACTATGGAGGGGATACAGAGGACTTTATTACTATGGAGGGGATACAGAGGACTTTATTACTATGGAGGGGACACAGAAGACTTTATTACTATGGAGGGGATACAGAGGACTTTATTACTATGGAGGGGACACAGAGGACTTTATTATTATGGAGGGGGCACAGAGGTCTTTATTATTATGGAGGGGGCACAAAGGACTGTATTACTATGGAGGGGACACAGAGGACTTTATTACTATGGAGGGGGCACAGAGGACTTTATTACTATGGAGGGGACACAGAGGACTTTATTATTATGGAGGGGGCACAGAGGTCTTTATTATTATGGAGGGGGCACAGAGGTCTTTATTATTATGGAGGGGGCACAAAGGACTGTATTACTATGGAGGGGACACAGAGGACTTTATTACTATGGAGGGGGCACAGAGGACTTTATTACTATGGAGGGGACACAGAGGACTTTATTATTATGGAGGGGGCACAGAGGTCTTTATTATTATGGAGGGGGCACAGAGGTCTTTATTATTATGGAGGGGGCACAAAGGACTGTATTACTATGGAGGGGGCACTATTCTGACTGATTGTGGTAATAGCAAAGTGAAGGGGGCACATATCTTGGCATATATACTGTGAGAGGGCACATATCTTGGCATATCTACTGTGAGGGGGGTACATATCTTGGCATATCTACTGTGAGGGGGGCACATATCTTGGCATATCTACTGTGAGGGGGCACATATCTTGGCATATCTACTATGAAGGGGGCATATCTTGGCATATCTACTGTGAGGGGGGTACATATCTTGGCATATCTACTGTGAGAGGGCACATATCTTGGCATATCCACTGTGAGGGGGCACATATCTTGGCATATCTACTGTGAGGGGGCACATATCTTGGCATATCTACTATGAAGGGGGCATATCTTGGCATATCTACTGTGAGGGGGCACATATCTGTGAGTATACCTGAGGGACTGAAACATCTGGTAGAAAATAAAAGTAGGCACATAAGGACTGATTCCCATATCTCCGCTCTGTGTAAGGTATTTCATCTATAATACATGCAGTTTCATTGCTGTACGCGCCGTGCAAAATGCCACTTGGGGGCCCAATGAGACTTTATCGCCCAAGGGCCCACATGAACCTGGATCCGGCACATCACATAATCCTCTTCAATTCCTGGCATCGTATCTTATATTTCCAGGTATCTGTTGATTCTGCAAGGACTGGTATGAGGGACCTGTAATCTTAAAGGGGTACTCCTATGTTGACATTTATTGCACATCCATTCACTTCTATGAAGGTTCCAAATATAATTAAGTGCATTACACTATTTTATAAACTGCCATAGAAGTGAATCGAGACAACCACCCACGTTCAGCCTCCTCTCCATTCTCAATGCTGTGTTAAACACAACCACCACTAAGTGGCGCTATTGACATATGCATTTATACCCCTAATATTATACATAATGAATGGTGTATAAACTGTGTGCAATGAGCGTCCCCTAGTTGCTGCAGGTGGCAGCTCTAACAAACTCCCACTTAGTCATGTATCCTGCCTCTATGGTAGCTAAGCCACCGCTGCCACCACAAGGCAAGAACATTCATGTAAAAAAAAAATATATACAAAGAAAATATATTTATGTGGTGCTACCTTTTGTAGAGAACAACCACACAACTTTATTTTTTATTTTAAAAAATCAGTAAACAATATTGGAATACTATGGGCACCTTCGGGGGCATTTTTAAGGATTTGGATTTTACTCATTTTTAGTTAAATTTTTTTTTTTTATTTGTCTTTATGAAAAATTGTTTGCCATTTCTAAAATGAAAGAGTTAAAAATCTGTCTATTTTCAAGTTGTCGCTTTCTGTTTTCTTTGACTCTCGTCATCTGACAGTTCATGTGTACCTCTTATCGATGATCTCTTGGCCTTATAAACACTCATTATAGCTCAGTTCTTATGAAAGTGTTTATGAGGTCAGGAGATCCGAGATAAGATCAACACATGAACCCTCAGATGACGAGATTCAAAGAAAACAAAAAGTGACAGCCTGCAAACCGACTCTTTTAATTTAGTACATACCAATTGAAAAAAAGATTATTACCTCAAAATGAGTGAACTGCAATCACAAAAAAAAAGCCTCTGAAGATGTCCATAGCCTTTATATATAGCAATCAGGTTGTCAGTGATGATTGATTGTCTCATATGTGGTTATGCTTCTAGAGGAGAATCCAGTCTTGAGGCGGCATGCGGTGGATCATGTTGTGATCTTTTCTCATCAACTCATGGACATTGTGAGCTGTGTATTAGGGATCTGTACAGAACCAATCTTGTATTTTCTCATCAGCATGAGTCCTAAAAGTTGGCCATACACACCAGCCAAGCCAAAGCCACTGACAGAAACATGGGCTCTCTCCCCTCTTTCCATTGAAAATGCTTCCTTGGCCAAGCCAAGCCGGTCAGAGCCACCTATGCTGTGTGACCACCTGTAGTCTATACTTGAACTTCTAGAGCATCATGAAATTCCTCATCTCCATTATCATTTGTTTTATCACAAGGATCTGTAAGTAAAAAAAAATAAAAAATCACGAAAAACAATCTACTACATTTTAATAGGGTTTACACAAACAAAAAATTAGGATATGGTCTGACATGGTGGGTCTGCAGCTGACATGGCCGATATCCACAGGAGCTAAATCAACACCAAAATTTGCTGAATTTGCAACAGATTTTGATGCATAAATGCTGCAGATTTGCCAGAGTTCACCTTATGTATTGAGGTAAAATTTCAAGCATGGGAATGGCAAGGGATTGATGAGGTGGATATGACTTAGTTTATTATTTCATATCATTTAAAATAAAAAAAAGTTGTCAATCTGTCACATCATTTTCATCTATACCACAAACAGCATCGCCCCACAAAAGTTTGCAAACACATTACAAACATACCTGTGTCTACTTTGGTCCATGTCCAGAAAAATCACTTTTGTTCTGTTGAAAAAATGGCTCCCAAGTGCCCGGTTGGGCGGGTTTGCAGTTCCAAGTGCCCAAAGCAAAGAGGGGAGGGGTGCTTTAGCTGTTCATATCTTGGGATAGGTAGAAGCGATACGAGCCTGGTCCTATTTGAAAGATGGCATTCCATGCTTTCAAACAATACCAGAATTACAGCATTATATCAACATCAGAAGTGAATGCAGTTGAAAGTAAAAACAAAAGCAGGTTTCACTGCTTTCATTCCCTACTCAATTTCTAACAGCTATATCTTCAGATGTAGTCGGTATAATGCTGTATGTCTGGTATTGTTTGAAAGCATAGAATGCCATATGTCATATCTCTAGCTGCTACAAACCCCAAGATATGAGAAGCTAAAGCAGCCCTCCCGTCTTCTAAAGTCTGGTTTTCTTTGGGCACAGGGAACAGCAAAGCCCATCTAAACGGGCACTTGGGAACCATTTTTCAACAGAATAAAAGCACTTTTTCTGGATATGGAATAAACACACAGGTATGTTTGGAATGTGTTTTCAAACTTCTGTTGGGCAATGCTGTTAGATTGGTGAAAATGAGGTGACAGATTCCCTTTAGGCAGAGGATTTGCCATTAAAGAGTTTGGAGAAACTGGGTGAAACTCTGAATGAAAGCTGTAATGGTAGCCATATTGGATAGTAGACTTAAGAAATGGATGAATATGGCCTCTAGTCAAATTAAAACAAGTAGATCATTCAGAGACCTACATTAACAGGGAACTTTTTAGGAGGAAATGTTGGTAAGAATTATGCATTACCTGTAGTGCTTGGGCTGGAGCTTTTCTGATGAAGTTTTATCTCCAGATCCAACGTATCTTCTGGATAGGAAATTAGAGTAAATCAATTAGAAAAATTCTTAAACACACCTTATCGTATATTCTACAGACACTGAACACATACACAGAGAGACACAATCATACAGAAAATACTGGTTTATCAAAGTCATCAGATAATTCTTTTTACCGCATGCAGTACCCCTTAAAGCCTTTTGGTGTCTCCAAGAGCAAAGTTGCAGCTCTTGATTAGACTGCAGTCTCTGTGTCTTTTAGAGTTCAAAGACCAGAAACTGATGAATAGAAAACACAGAAATAAACAGTAAAATTGGTGGGAGTTTAGCAGAAATAAATTTCGTCTATGGAGGTTCTCCCACATTCCTGAACTTCACAGTGCTGCACTGACCAACATGCACTAGTGCAGCTGGTTGCATTCTCAATATTTGATAGCAGAGCTAAGAAATGGCTGAACAGAGCCTTTATCAAAATTAAAACAAGAAAATCATTTAGAGACATATAATCAAGAGGACTTTTTAGGAGGAAATGCTGGTAAGAATAAGACATTACCTTGAGGGCTTGGGTTGGAGACTTTCGGATTAAGTTTGTTCTCCTCATCAGACATACCTTCTGAATGGCAAATTACAATAAATTAATTAAAATAACTCATAAATATACCTTATAATATTTTACACACAGACAAATAAAAGTCTTTCAGATAATACTGGTTTATCATGAAAACTTTCCTACTAGATGCAGTACCCTTATAGCCTTTTGGTGTCTACAAGATGTGGTAAAGTGTATGGAAAAGGGGGTGTATATCTCACCCAGGTTCCTCAACTAGGTGAAGTAAGTAAAATCCAAAAAAGAAAGTGGTTTCAGCAAGGTGTAGGTTGCTGAGACAGTTTTGGTAAATGTTCAAGGGCTGGATTTTATTCGGACTGGGAAGGTAGGTTGGTAGTGGGACCTCCCCAGTCCACGCCCATTCCAGGGCAGGTTTTCCCCCTAGCCTGAGGGATCCTCAGGTGTAGCCAGCTGGGATCGTTAGGGGGAAATAAAGCACCTCCCAGGCTGTCAGTCAGGGGGAGTTATGTCTGGAATAAGTCTGGGAAGCTGGCTAGAGACGCCGGATTCTCTGTGTCTGAACTGCGCTCAATAGGTGATCTACTAACCTGTATTAGTTAGAACCCAGACGGGCAGGAGCTTATTTTGTTTGATTTATGTTTTGTGATGCTGGATCTACACGGTGCCCAGTGAAATATAACGGAGTTGCTTGTAAATTGCCGGAGTGTCATAAAATAAAGCATCAAGTTGTACTTTAATCCTGTTGTCTGCAAACAAATCTGTCACTGTTGCCCTGTTTAGGAGAGCAACCCCTTACAAATAGTAAAATTACAGCTCTTGATTATATTGCAATCTCTGTGACTTTTAGAGTTCAAGGACCAGAAACTGCTGTATAGAACATTATAAAGAAGAATAAAAAGTTAAACAAAAAAATTGGTGGGCCCAAATCAAGTCCTTTGAGGCTCTACCACATTCCTGAAGTTCACAATGATGGACTGACCAACATTGATTAGTGCAGATGTATTAAACTGAAGCTAGAGTGCTGAATACTGATCATCAGGGCCATAGCTCTAGGAGATGCAGAGGTAATAGTTGAACCCAGTCCTGGTGCATGAGGGATCCAAAGGGTAGCCTCATAAAACAATAGTAATATAAATGGCACAAGATCGGTAGTGTCCTTTATCATCAACTTCATCATTGTTGCTTGTGTTGGGGATTTCAGTACGATCTTTATGAGCAAGTAAGTACATATTATACATGTTATGCAATAGGCATCTTACGTTTCAGAATAGTTGATCATTCGGCAACCTTGGGACTATGAATCATTGAGATGTTACTGTATATAGGGATATTTTTTTTTTTGTATGGGGACATTCAATCAAATAATCATCAGCTCATCAGTTTCTTCTTCATTCACCCACATTAACTGTGCAAAATATGACCTACCTGGGTCGCTTCTTGTTTTTCTTACTTGAACTTTCTTCTGGGATGATAAAGAAAAAATCTATGAGCTATCTGACCACATAAAATAATTCTATCATTTCATTGTATTGTCTCTACTACCGTTTTCTTAGTAATTGCCCGTTAGCATCTTGGCATGGAGATAATTGGGCAGATCCTCGCTAATAAGCATTCATAGGAATTCTCGTTAGTGATGATCTGCCTGCCGATGATTACCCAATTACTCGTTCATCGGACAATCGTAATTTTTAAGCAGCCTAAAAAAAATAGTTGGCAGCAGATCGTGCAGTCTAAACATGCTCTGCTGCCGGCAAATAATGATTAGCGATCACTCCTCCCCATACTGTGAAGGAGATCACTGCATGTAATACTGATGAGCAGGCGATTGTCAGGAGGGAACGCGTCCTTCCCGACAATCTTCAGCTTCATCTGCAGATCTAATACAGGCCTTAGACTTTCTGCCTTAAAATGATATCTGATCTTTTGTTAAAGTCTGGCGGACATGTTTGTGTGTAAGTCTAGCAACTGTCCTGTGATAAATGGAAGGCCATGTTGGTGGTATGTTGACTTGTGCTGACAACCCCTTGTAGTCAGAAGAGCCTTAAATGTAGAGATCATAGAAAGAAGGCAGAAAAGATTGCTCGATTTATTTTTTTCTTTATATAAAGGGTAAGTACTAGTTTGCAGCCGACTCTAAGCAAATTGGCAAGTTTGAACATAACTTTGATTCACACTTCTTCTGCAGATCTATGTGTTTCCATGGTTGCAGACTACAAACAAGCCTTGGGTGTAGTCAGGTCATGTAGTTATCTGCTCCTCTCTTTTAAATGTCTCCTCTTCTACTGTCTGTAGGTTTCCAAGAAGAAGGAAGGATGACGGAGAAACATATATCAGCGTGGGAGCTGTATACACAAAATGTAACAGATTTTGCAAATAGTTTTGTTTGACACTTCTTATACCGATCTATGTGTCTCCATGGTTACAGACTACAAACCAGCCGTGTGTAGTCAGATCATGTAGTTATCTGCTCTTCTTTTTAAATGTCACTTCTTCTACTGTCTGTAGGTTTCCAAGAAGAAGGAAGGATAAGAGAGAAATATGTGTATTGACATGAGAGCTGTATACACAAAATGTAAGAGATTTTGCAAATAGTTTTGATTCACACTTATTATGCAGATCTATGTGTCTCCATGGTTACAGACTACAAACAAACCCTGTGTGTAGTCAGGGTTTACATTCCCTTTCAACTGTCTCCTCTTCTACTGTATGTAGGTTGCCAAGAACGAGAGACAAGCACAAGGGAGAAATAAATGCACCTGCATAGGACCCGATTACACAAAACGTAAGAGATGTTTAACCAGTTGGCAAAATTTCTTCATATTTTATTTGTAATGTGTTAAAGCAATAAAAAATTGTTTAGAAAAAAAGACTAAAATTAGATTGAGTGGTGGATATGACTTCATACCCAAGTTGAGGTTGCAGGGCAAAAAAAAAACAGATAAAATAATCTTGAAACAAATTCATACATACTTTTGATTTAAAGCACCTCTTCTTCCTCCACATCATGAATGCTACTCCTGCCAATATCACCAACAGCACCAATACAACAATCACTGATGCAACCACCCCATGTGTCCTGTGAGAAGCTCCTTCTTCTAAAAAAAAAAAAAAAAAAGAACATTAAATGCAATCAGACAGGAAAAAAACTTTTTCCTTAAAATGAACGAACAGGAAGCAAAAAAGAACAAAAAAAAAAATATCCAAAGGTAATAAATTAAATTAGAAAATCATAGAGCCTGGGTATATACATCTGTCAATCATCACTTGCTGTCATTTGAGGAACATCATGAAGGTATACGCTTACTTTTGTTCATTGTTAAATCTTCCGGGCATTTTAATAATATTTTTAATTAAGATTCCCTTGTAGCTCCCATTCCAATGCTTCCCAAGTCTCCTGTCGGTCTCTACTTTCTGCTCCCCCTCAACACATGGGAGATAACTGCTCAGCCAATCTCTGGCCATAGTGGTGACCTGCCTCAGAAGATCCATGGCTGATTGGTCATTTCCTGCCTGTTGAGAGGGACCAGGAAGCAAAGACTGGCAGGGACCGTGAAGTATCAGAATGTGAGCAGCAAGGAATTAGTAATGTATAGTGACTATTGGCTTATTTTAATAGGAAACCTCTTACTAAAGGCCAAGACCTGCCCAGGTTAATTGACGTTTAAATTTATATCTTTCCCAAACTGTATTATGGTCCAAGACATGATAACCAAAAATCTCCTCCAGTACCTTACTTGAGCATGGCTTTGGCCTTGGTTTTCACCATCATAGAGGAGAAATACATTCTACTGTGAGCACTCGTTGTCCTCTATGTGGCTTGCTCTCTACTGCTGTCCTCTATGTGACTCCTGCTGAAAGTACCTGTGACTTCACCAATGCCCTGTATGCCTTGAGCTTTATAAGGATCCTTCCCACACCACTTGGGCCTTGAGAAATAAGATCCATTTGGTTACATTGTGCCTCTGTGTGTGTGTTTGTTTGTGCTGATCATGGTTATGACTAGCTTGTTTTCTTATCTGCTACCTGTTTCGACCACTGCCTGATATCCGCTTACAGCTGGCCTTGCTCCAGCTCACTACAGTGCCAGCCTACTGACTTGGTATCTCAATTAAAGAACTTCTGCTTATCTACAAGTCCACACTTTATAGAGATTTCTCCAAGGTAAGAGAACTAGAGATTCCCTTGAGGAAAGTTCACAATTCCTTGTGGGCTCTAACGTTAAAGAACACAAATTCCCTTAGTCTCTGTTCTCTGGTTTAGCCCTAAATTGAATTAATTAGTGACTTATTCAGTCTATGTTTTTTTTAATCGACCACTGATGCGCCTTCTTTCATATTCTCCCTAAGGCGTGTTGCTATATCTTTGAAACCTCACTCATCTAGACAGATCCTTGATTTGTGCTGAGTACATCCAAAAAGACTGAAACAGATCAGTCCATAGATAGGTATCACTTGTTAGCTTATACCCAAATCACATTCTAAGATTCTGAGACATTCCTGGATGTTCCTCCATTTAAAAGGGCTATTGGCAGTAACGAGAGACTGGCTATTATCAAGAAGAGCAACCTTCTTTTCTTCAGTAGTACATTAAATGAATTTGAAACTTACCAGAAATGTGTAGGTAGTAAATGATTTGATAGTTCTTCATGTCTGATAGAAGTATATCAGCTTTATATTCTCCTTGGTCTTCTTTTGTTAAACTCTGTAAGACTAGCGATCCATCATTGGTGCTCCTCAGTTTTCCCTTATAACTATTTTCTCGGATGCGAACATCGTTTTTTGGCTTGGTGGTAGCAAAATTGATCCCATTTTTGACCCATTGGATATCTTGTATTTCACTTTCTTTATTGGTATTGACTACTAGAGTTGCCTCTTTTCCAAGTAGAGCAGATATATTCTTTGTTTCCAATACAACTAAGAAAGTAGGCAAAATTTTACTGAAAAAACATAAAGCTATAATTTTTTTTTTCACAAGATATATATCCATTATTACCCTCTAACCTATGGCCAATGGTAAGTAAATCTTAGACCTCATGGACTTGACCGTATTATGGCACTAGCCATGCCAGGAGAGGTATTTGGTCCTCTTTAAAGTGGGGGACAAAATAAAAGAAGTCATGTTCATTGTCACCGATCCCCTACCACTCTCTTTTTGATGCTTACTGGGTGTGTTGAGGGAAAAGCACTAGCTAGACTTATGCTAAAGGTGACCATACATATTAGGTGTACAGTATGTTGACCATACCTGCAATCTTAATGTTACCAGCCGAAAATCTAAAGACATGCTAAGTTTCAAAATGCTGGAAGTGGTTATAACCCTCTCCTTATTGTGAATACATGGACACTCAGCCAAGTGTGTAGATGGGCAGTGTGAGGAATATCACATTTGTTCATCAGCTAGCTAAGGTGTACGGTCAGCTTTACATGTTCTAAAGCAAGGATATTACCCACTTTTTTTCAACGAAGGTTCCACCTCCTGGGTTACTTTGGCGGTGAAATCAGTCTTTGCTTTCTCTGTAGGTCCCAAGGTTGTTTCTTGTGTACTCACAACTAGTAGCACTAGACAAGCAGATGACACACTCAATACAAACAAATAGTGGAATTTAAACTACAAACCGGAATCCCAAAAAGTTGGGACACTAAACAAATTGTGAATAAAAACTGAATGCAATGATGTGGAGATGGCAAATGTCAATATTTTATTTGTAATAGAACGTAGATGACAGATCAAACGGTTAATCCGAGTAAATGTATCATTTTAAAGGAAAAATACGTTGATTCAAATTTTCACGGTGTCAACAAATCCCCAAAAAAGTTGGGACAAGTAGCAATAAGAGGCTGGAAAAAGTTAATTTGAGCATAACGAAGAGCTGGAAGACCAATTAACACTAATTAGGTCAATTGGCAACATGATTGGGTATAAAAAGAGCTTCTCAGAGTGGCAGTGTCTCTCAGAAGCCAAGACGGGTAGAGGATCACCAATTCCCACAATGTTGCGCAGAAAGATAGGGGAGCAATATCAGAAAGGTGTTACCCAGTGAAAAAATGCAAAGACTTTGCATCTATCATCATCAACTGTGCATAACATCATCCGAAGATTCAGAGAATCTGGAACAATCTCTGTGCGTAAGGGTCAAGGCCGTAAAACCATACTGGATGCCCGTGATCTCCGGGCCCTTAAACGACACTGCACCACAAACAGGAATGCTACTGTAAAGGAAATCACAGAATGGGCTCAGGAATACTTCCAGAAACCATTGTCAGTGACCACAATCCACCGTGCCATCCGCCGTTGCCAGCTGAAACTCTACAGTGCAAAGAAGAAGCCATTTCTAAGCAAGATCCACAAGCTCAGGCGTTTTCACTGGGCCAGGAATCATTTAAAATGGAGTGTGGCAAAATGGAAGACTGTTCTGTGGTCAGACGAGTCCCAATTCGAAGTTATTTTTGGAAATCTGGGACGCCATGTCATCCGGACCAAAGAGGACAAGGACAACCCAAGTTGTTATCAACGCTCTCTGATGGTATGGGGTTGCATGAGTGCGTGTGGCATGGGCAGCTTGCATGTCTGGAAAGGCACCATCAATGCAGAAAAATATATTCAGGTTCTAGAACAACATCTGCTCCCATCCAGACGTCATCTCTTTCAGGGAAGACCCTGCATTTTTCAACAAGATAATGCCAGACCACATTCTGCATCAATCACAACATCATGGCTACGTAGGAGAAGGATCCGGGTACTGAAATGGCCAGTCTGCAGTCCAGATCTTTCACCTATAGAGAACATTTGGCGCATCATAAAGAGGAAGGTGCAACAAAGAAGGCCCAAGACGATTGAGCAGTTAGAGGCCTGTATTAGACAAGAATGGGAGAGCATTCCTATTTCTAAACCTGAGAAACTGGTCTCCTCGGTCCCCAGACGTCTGTTGAGTGTTGTAAGAAGAAGGGGAGATGCCACACAGTGGTGAAAATGGCCTTGTCCCAACTTTTGGGGGATTTGTTGACACCATGAAATTCTGATTCAACATATTTTTTCCCTTAAAATGGTACATTTTCTCAGTTTAAACTTTTGTCCCGTGATTTATGTTCTATTCTGAATAAAATATACGAAGTTGGCACCTCCACATCATTGCATTCAGTTTTTATTCACGATTTGTATAGTGTCCCAACTTTTTGGGAATCCGGTTCGTATATACAGTCAATGGATTCTCTAGAAAATGAGTAAAAGATCGGCAGTTCCATAACACCAATCAGCAGTGATGGCCGCACATGGAGATGAAAATAGGCCAATACATTTTTTACCTTCAAATGGATCATTTTGTTGCCAATGTTTAAGTTATCAAGAATATAGTCCAAGCACAATTACTAATCAGGCTAAGGCCAAAAGAATTAAAGATAGATGTAGATGCAAAAATTTGACCAGTGCAATGCTGGATATTATAAACGAAGGTCTCCTTTATTAGCCACATCAGAGAGCCACTACAAAGAGTATCTCTTGTTCTTCAAGCGACTAGACCCCTGGTGATCAAGTCAACAATGAATGAGGTTCTCCGACCATTTTATAAAATAACAATATAAACCAATGCTCTTCACCTATCCCCAGCAGCTCCCACTCTGATGCTTTCTTTGTCCCCCCACTGTCTCTAGTTCCTGCTTCATCATGACACAAAGAAAATAAATGCCAACTGAGCCAATCACTAGATAAGGAGGGTCAACGGTTGAGCAGCCTTTCCAGGCCCGTACAGAAAGCCTTGCTGTGGCCTATATAGAAACAAGGAGAGGTGAGGAGAGGAGAAGGAGGGATTCTCCTACCTTCATCTGCACTGCTGCTGTTATCTGAATGGTGGAGCATCAGTGTGCGGAAGCTGCTGCTCTACAAATTATCGAAGTGGACCCTGGATGTGCCCACCTTCATGCCCAACTGCTTGCCCACCCGCCTCACACATAGTGCTGCCTGCCTCCTGCTCTGGCTGTGAAAGACAGCAAAGAAGAAGCAGCACTGTGTCTCAGCCGTTGCCTGCCTCTGAGCACTGCTGCTACCTGTCTGCAAGCCAATGACTACCTCCTGCTTCAGACTCCCTGCTAGCCTGAGCAACATTGGTGAGTCTGCCCCCTACCTGGTACTATGCCTTCTACCCTGTACTCTGCGACCTACTCTGTTCTGTCCCCCCTACTCTGTACTTTGCCCACTACCCTGTACTGTGCACTATATCCTGTACTGTATCCTATACCCTGTACTGTGCACCCTTTAGGAAGGACAGTACAGGGATATAAGGGGATACTCCTGTACTGTGCCTCCTAACTTGTACTATGCCCTCTCATACTCATCATTGTGCCCCTATACCTTACCCTGTACTGTGCAGATGGTGGCGCACCTAACCAACTGCAACTGTTCCCTGCTCATGCCAGGGCTAAAATTGTAGAGAGTCCCGTCTCATTCATCATTTTCTACATCTGTTTTAGGTGTAGAAAATGGTCTAAATGTAAAACATCTCGGAAACTGTCCTACATTTAGAACTGGAGCTGGATCCGCCGAGTTACGGAGAATGTTCCCCTAAATGTATTATTATTTGGGGGTAAAGCTAACATCTTTACAGTGTATACTATAGATTTCAGTACATATTACTGTAGCGTGCCCTGTATTTTCTAATAGAGTAAATGAGACTAGTAGAACACAGTCCTCACCCCTGACACATACAAAAATCTGCTGTGGGGCCCAGTCAATTCTTGCTATGCCCCTGGATCTGGGGTTTAATTTAAGTCTGAATTAGAAGCTCAATTAAAATTACAGTGAGGGGCTAATTTGAAGTCTAATTTACTGTAGGTGTCTGGTCTGAAGTCTGATTTACTGTAGGTGTCTGGTCTGAGGTCTGATGTACTGTAGGTGTCTGGTCTGAAGTCTGATTTACTGTAGGTGTCTGGTCTGAGGTCTGATTTATAAGAAGGGTCACATTCAAAAGTTTACATGGGGCCAAGCTTTATCTAGTTATGCCTAGGCGGCTTCTGACTAATTTTAGGGGCTAAATTGGGGTGTGGTCTGAGATCTGATTTAATTCAGGGGCTATGGTAATAGGTCAACATTTTTCATTTGAGGTTTGGAAAAGGCTGGACATTAGGATTCTTTGGACATACAGTGGATATAAAAAGTCTACACACCCCTGTTAAAATGTCAGGTTTCAGTGATGTAAATAAATGAGACAAAGATAAATCATTTCAGAACTTTTTCCACCTTTAATGTGACCTACAAACTGTACAACTCAATTAAAAAACAAACTGAAATCTTTTAGGTCGAGGGAAGAAAAAATATAAAAAAAATAAATACATTATCTTGACATTTTAACTCGGGTGTGCAAACTTTTTATATCCACTGTATGGCTTATTCGAGCTACAGGATAGTTGACTTACATATGAGCATATACAGCAGGCAACGAGTATTTTTCATTTTCTTTCTTCTTTTTATAACTGCAAGTAAAAAGCGACATTTTGATGAATGGCGATTAATTTTAGGCCTTGTTTGCCCTTTCACCTCTAAATTTTGGAAAAGCCAAACAAAATTACAAAATAATACTCATAATCATCATTTTCTACTTCCAAGCTACCCAAATTTTTTGTCTCTTACTGGACCCAGTTTAGAGTTGCTAGTAGAGATGAGCGAATTTAAAAAAAATTAGATTCGGACGGTTCGCCAAATTTTTCGCAAAAAAATTTGGTTCGATCTGAATTTATTCGCGTTAAAAACGGCTATTTCCCGGCTGCAGAGAGCCTTTATAGTGGTGTAGAACACTGTGCCTTGCAGTAACACGTATAGGGAGTCTGCTGTGGTAGTGAAATTATACTGTGAGTCCGTATGACATGCAGATGACAGGCGTCGCTATTAGAATCACTGCACACCTCATAATTTGGGAAGTTACGGGGCCAAAACTGGCCAAATAACTCAAGTATGAACTCAGCCTTAAATGTCAATCTTAGCCCAAATGACAGGAGGTGGCAGCAGCATCAGGAGGAGGCCACAGAGTGGCACAATGACAGTGTGGAGGTGGCGGCAGCATCAGGAGGCCACAGAGTGGCAAGGTGACATATTGTGGAGGTGGCAGCAGCATCATGAGACCACAAAGTAACCCGATGAAAGAGTGAGGTGGTGAGTACCAGCTGAAGATGGTGGGTGAAAGAAGGAGCACTTGGCATCAGATGTGTGGCATCAGGTGGGTGGCAGCATCAGAATAGTAGCTGAGGCAGGTAGCCAGAAGAAACCGGTCTCTTTTGTCAAAGCGTTGGTGTGGCACCATGGATGATCTAGTCTGATGCATCAGGCATTGGAGGGTGGAAATCCTGGCTGATCCACGACTGATTCATCTTGACAAAGGTCACTCTTTCCACATTTTGGATGGACAGGCGAGTTCTTCTTGGGATAACTATGGCCCCCGCAGCACTAAACACCCACTCTGATGCCACACTACTGGCCAGGCAGGACAGCTTTTCCAGGGCAACCTGAAATCCAGTTTGGCTGCACAGTAGTCCAGCGGATCTTCAATGTGGGGTGGCAGGGTACTGTCCAAGTATGCCACCACCTGTTGGATCAGGTCCTGCTCCAGGTCTAGCTGCTGCCGCTGCTGGTGAGTAGTTTCTTTACTAGGCGGGTGAAGAAAGCTTCTCATCAGCGTCTTTAGACTCAAGTTGCCGCTAATGGAGCTGGAACTGATCCTACTTCCCCTCACACCCTGCCACAGCAGCCATGGCAGAGGAATGTGAGCGCAGAGGGCCCGGGGGATAGACCTGCGAGAGGATGGACTATGGCGCAGATAGGCAACAGCCAACTCACTACATAGGATGTCTCTATAGTAGTTCAGTTTATCCTCCCCCTTAGTGGGTGTAAAAAAAGGCCCCCATTTTGGACCAGTAGCAAGGGTCCAACAAGGTGGAGAGCCAGAAGTCATCCCTCTGCCGAATGCTGACAATTCGGCTGTCCCTATGCAAGCAAGTGAGCATGCTTCAGGCCATTTGTGCAAGTGACTCTGAGGGATTCCCTGCCTCTATGCCTACTGCATACTGCCACAGTGTGTCTGGGTCCTTTGCCTCATCTTCCTCATTGCCCTGTAGCTCCCCTGGCTGCTCCTGCTCCTCCTCTCCTGTCACCTGTGTGTAAAAACTACCCATTTTGCTAGACGTTGCTTGTGCTCCAATGTCCTCCTTCTCCTCCTCCAGTTCAGCCCCCACAGGGCTCATGTGGCTGTGAGATCTAGGCGCCACGTCTCCAGTCCCCGACCAGACAGATTTACCAGCATCTGTTACAGGACATCAAGCAGTGGAATGACGTTGTTCATCCCGTAGTCCAGGCCTAAGCAAACGGCAGGTGTCATGCATGAGCTGCTACTGGCTGACATCAAAGTTACACAGAGGAGTACTCCTGTCCGCTTGAATCATCAAGAAATCGTTTATGGCCTTTCTCTGTTCATATAGTCGGTCCAACATATGGATGGTGGAATTCCAAGGGGAGAAAACGTTGCATATCAGCCTATGTTGGGGGATGCCGTTCTGCCGCTGCAGCTCAAGGAGGAGGGTGTGATTTGCGGTGTATGAGTGGCTGAAGTGCATGCAAAGTTTCCTGGCCATTTTTAGGATGTCTTGCAGATGGGTGGAAGACTTCAGGAACCACTTGACAACCAGATTAAACACGTGTGCCATGCAGGGCGCATGGCTCAGCCCTCCTTGACGTAGCGTCAACACCATGTTCTTCCTGTTGTCAGTCACCATGGTTCCAATTTTCAGTTGTCGAGGAGAAAGACAGGATTCAATTTCTTGAAGAATCACACTGAGAAGTTCAGTCCCTGTTTGTCTCCGTTCGCCCAGGCAAACGAGGTGCAGAACAGCGTGAAACTGCCGTGCCCTGCACATGTGGTATGCTGGTGGAGCACTGTGAATTGTCCCTGCAGTGGAGGATGAGGACACGGTGGAGGATGAGGAGGCAGAGGCGGACATTGTCGCAAGACCAATGGCGTGACAACGTGGAGGCGGAAGCGGCCTCACCTGGCCAAGTTGCTCGTTTGGCTGTGCAGGAACCACATTCACTCAGTGGGCCGTAAAGGACATGTATTGTCCCTGACTGTAGTTACAGCTCCACACATCGGGCCTGCCATGCACTTCGGCAGACACCGACAGGCTCAAGGACTGGCCCACCTTCTGTTCTACATATTTGTGCAGGGCTGGTACTGCCTTTTTGGCAAATAAATGATGGCTTGGGACTCTCCACCTCGGCTCGGCACAAGCCATCATTTCTCTGAAAGGTGCAGAGTCCACCACTTGGAAAGGGAGGGACTGCAGCACCAGCAACTTGGACAGGAGCACATTCAGCTTCTGCGCCATTGGATGAGTGCACGCATACTGTTGTCTCTTGGCAATCGCTTCGGTGATCGATTGCTCACGGAATGACTGACGAGGAGGAGCAGGAGCATCAGGACCAGCAGATAATGGGAAGGACCGACAGCTCCCTTCGGCTGAGGTGGTGGACCCTTGACTGCCTGAAACCAGGTGCGTGGCACTGGGTGATGCAGCGGTTGCTATGGCATGCTGGACTACCACATCGGAGCCACGGTTCTCCCAGGCCAGTTTATGGTGATGCTGCATATAATGACTCAGGGCCGTGGTGCCAACATTGGCACCCTGGCCACGCTTCACCTTCTGCCCACAGATTCTACATATGGCCATGTTCACCTCCCCAGGCGGCTTAACAAATAACTGCCACACCGCCGAGTAGGTGATTTTATCCTCAACACTATGCACTGATTGACTGCTACCGCCGCTGCTTCCGTGAACTCATGCACCACTACTTTCGGGCAGGTAGGCTCCTGCGAAGCCGGTGGTCTACCCCGAGCACGTTTGGCTACCGACCTCCCATTGCTGCCCCCCTGCTGAATCCCAGCCACGATAGCGACTTGCTGGCTCCACCGCTGCCTCATGGGCAAGCTGTCACTCTCTTCTCCCGATAATGAAGCCCTTTCGTCACCCGACTCCCAAGTAGATTAGATACATCATCATCATCATCAAGTACTGTCTTCAAGTCACTGATGTCCTCCTCAATGGTCTCTGGGTCAGGAGCCTCACAGCTCACAACACCTGCTCTCACGCCACATTCCCCATCTCTACTTGCCCGCCTAGCGGAGGAAGCGGCGGATGTCTCCTCCACATGTTGGCTGGCCAGTTGACTGTCCTCTAGTAGCTGTCCTTGCTGTATAGTGGGGCTGAACCCACAGCATATAATACTTCTCTGGCTGAGAGAACAGAAAAGGACAGAGGCAGGTTGAGGACAGGTGAGGGCACAGGGCCTGATCCCGGGCCATGCCAACTAAGGGTTGTGTCTGACGAACCCACCGACTCCTGGCTGGGGGTGTCTGATGTTACTTGGGACAAAGTGGATGACCGAGTCAACCATTCAAGAACCGCTGGGTTGCTGGTCAAGACACGACCGCTAGATGACACTGGGAGCTCAGACCTCTCGCTGCGACCCCTGCTGCCAGAAACATTTAGGCCTCTGCCACACCCCTGTGCAGGGCCTGGCCTGACATACGATTAAATCAAATAAATAAATAAATAAAAAAGAAATTAAAACACCCCAAAAAAGTCAGTAATTGAGGGCTAATAAGCCCTTTCTTACTAATACACACAAAAAAGGGCTTTAGAACATATAACTGCACCGCTGAATGGCAAATAATAAGCCCTTTTTTTCTCACTAATACACGCCAAAAAATGCTTTAGAACATAAAACTGCACTGCACAAGGGCAAAGAAGATGTAGAAATATTTCCTTGTAATAAACCCTGTTAATGGCTGTATCAAACAGCACTTGCACCCAGGCTCGGACTGGCCCACCGGGGAGCCAGGGAAATCCTCGGCGGGCCCCTGGGATTTACAGTTAACGATTAGTGCAGCAGGCAGCTCCAGCGCCGCTGCCAGCCACTTCAATAAGCACTCGCACTTACGTTAGCAAGTGGCGAGATGACTGATTGATGATCACCTCGCCACTTCACTTGCCATGCTAGGCTGCCGCTGCCCAGTGCCTCCGCTCCCCTGTAGTGCTTGTTGTGCTGCCTAGTGCAGCTGGGTCCACCTTCCACCATGGTGGGCCCCGCCTTCTCATATGTGCTGCACTCTGCGTAAAATGCATCCCTACGCAGCACAGGCTGCACTGCCAGTTCTGTAAGGTTCCCCGCCCAAAATCTGAAGTCTGCAGAGCGCGGTGGCGAGTTTATAGTGTGCCCAGCAGGCAGCCCAGTGATTAGGGAACCGGAACTGCCTCCTGCCTGAGAGCAAGACAGAGAGAGGCAGTGGACGTCGCCTTCAGGCTCTCTGTCTCACTGGATAGTCACTCTATAGGTAATAACTGTTTGTTAAAATACTGTTAAAAAAATTTTTTGGGCACGTTTTATTGCCTTGCCCCTTGGAAAGTACAACTCCCAGCATGCCTTGTCAGATGCAAATCTTCAGGATCTGCTGGGAGTTGTAGTTTTCCTTTCTGCAACTGTAATTTTATGTTGCAATTATGATGCGGGCACAGGTCTTGCACTCTCACCCGCTGCCCGCACCATCAATTGCCAATACCAAACCAGAAACTGCTGTATGCAAGCCATTTGGTGCAAATGCCAAATAAATATTCATGGGTGCCTCCATTAGTTTCCTACAGTGTAATGGTGCAGTCAATCTAAAATTTCCCTTAGGTGGTCCACCACCCTACTTAAAGGGGTTGTCTTATCTCAGACAATGGGGGCATATCGCCAGGATAGAACATCTCAGTAAGGCCCCATTCACACGTCCGCAAAATGCGGAACGGAATTGCGGACCCATTCATTCCTATGGGGCCGCACGATGTGCTGCCTGGATCCGGAATTGCGGACACGCACTTCCGGGTCCGCAATTCTGTTCCCGAAAAAAAAATTGAATATGTCCTATTCTTGTCCGCAATTGCAGACAAGAATGGGCATATTCTATTAGTGCCTGCAAAATGCGGAACGCACATTGCCGCTGTCCGCGGATCCGCAAAACACGTTCCGGACGTGTGAATGGAGCCTCAGTTTGAATGTTCTCCTTGTTTTTGCCTAGGTTTCCTCTGGACCCACTTTTTACCTCCTCGCATTAGAAGGATGCACTTATACTAATTGCCCCTGTACTTTTAGAGCCTTAAATAATACATATACAATACATATATACAGTGTATATATATATCTATATAGTACATATTAAGTTCTCTGCACAAGCCGATCATTGGTTATATACATGTACCACTGTTAGAACACAAAGAGAATGAAGAAATGGAGCTGAAGACAACTAGCTTCACGAAAAACATAAATTACAGCAACACGAGTGACCGCATAGATAACATACAAGACGATAAATAATAAAGATTCAGAAGAAAATCAGTCTCACCATTGTGCTAGGCCTGGTCTCTTCTTACTTTCACTTTCGTTTCGGGGCACCACCCTTTGGCAGACATCCACCGCAGCCTGGAATCAATTATTCTCTATGAGACCAGTCCCTGGGCTGCATAAATGCTTCTCTATAATGCAGATAGGAATACGGCTGGTAACACGTACATACAAAGCAGAAAGAATCATGACACTGGATGGAAACTCGAGCCACTGCTTTTCGATATTTCTCAGCAGGAAGTCTGGGGTCATTTGTAGGACATTGTCGTCACAAAACAGTGCGTATACAAAGAAACATGACATGACATGAACACACACACACACTCTAGACAGAACCTCTCAAACACACATACAGCTCTCTCTCGCAAACACAGATCCCCTCTCTTTCCTCTCACACATAATACCCCACTCATACAGGGAGTGCAGAATTATTAGGCAAGTTGTATTTTTGAGGATTAATTTTATTATTGAACAACCATGTTCTCAATGAACCCAAAAAACTCATTAATATCAAAGCTGAATATTTTTGGAAGTAGTTTTTAGTTTGTTTTTAGTTTTAGCTATTTTAGGGAGATATCTGTGTGTACAGGTGACTATTACTGTGCATAATTATTAGGCAACTTAACAAAAAACAAATATATACCCATTTCAATTATTTATTTTTACCAGTAAGACCAATATAACATCTCAACATTCACAAATATACATTTCTGACATTCAAAAACAAAACAAAAACAAATCAGTGACCAATATAGCCACCTTTCTTTGCAAGGACACTCAGAAGCCTGCCATCCATGGATTCTGTCAGTGTTTTGATCTGTTCACCATCAACATTGCGTGCAGCAGCAACCACAGCCTCCCAGACACTGTTCAGAGAGGTGGACTGTTTTCCCTCCTTGTAAATCTCACATTTGATGATGGACCACAGGTTCTCAATGGGGTTCAGATCAGGTGAACAAGGAGGCCATGTCATTAGATTTTCTTCTTTTATACCCTTTCTTGCCAGCCACGCTGTGGAGTACTTGGACGCGTGTGATGGAGCATTGTCCTGCATGAAAATCATGTTTTTCTTACCTTGCAGACTTCTTCCTGTACCACTGCTTGAAGAAGGTGTCTTCCAGAAACTGGCAGTAGGACTGGGAGTTGAGCTTGACTCCATCCTCAACCCAAAAAGGCCCCACAAGCTCATCTTTGATGATACCAGCCCAAACCAGTACTCCACCTCCACCTTGCTGGCGTCTGAGTCGGACTGGAGCTCTCTGCCCTTTACCAATCCAGCCATCTGGCCCATCAAGACTCACTCTCATTTCATCAGTCCATAAAACCTTAGAAAAATCAGTCTTGAGATATTTCTTGGCCCAGTCTTGACGTTTCAGCTTGTGTGTCTTGTTCAGTGGTGGTCGTCTTTCAGCCTTTCTTACCTTGGCCATGTCTCTGAGTATTGCACACCTTGTGCTTTTGGGCACTCCAGTGATGTTGCAGCTCTGAAATATGGCCAAACTGGTGGCAAGTGGCATCTTGGCAGCTGCACGCTTGACTTTTCTCAGTTCATGGGCAGTTATTTTGCGCCTTGGTTTTTCCACACGCTTCTTGCGACCCTGTTGACTATTTTGAATGAAACGCTTGATTGTTCGATGATCACGTTTCAGAAGCTTTGCAATTTTAAGAGTGCTGCATCCCTCTGCAAGATATCTCACTATTTTTGACTTTTCTGAGCCTGTCAAGTCCTTCTTTTGACCCATTTTGCCAAAGGAAAGGAAGTTGCCTAATAATTATGCACACCTGATATAGGGTGTTGATGTCATTAGACCACACCCCTTCTCATTACAGAGATGCACATCACCTAATATGCTTAATTGGTAGTAGGCTTTCGAGCCTATACAGCTTGGAGTAAGGCCTCTTTCACACGACCGTTTTTTTTTTCCGTTTTGCGGGCCGTTTTTTGCGGTCCGTATACGGTCCGTATACGGAACCATTCATCTCAATGGTTCCGCAAAAAAAACGGAATGTACTCCGTGTGCATTCCGTTTCCGTATTTCCGTTTTTCCGTTCCGTTTAAAGATAGAACATGTCCTATATTTGGCCGCAAATCACGTTCCGTGGCTCCATTAAAGTCTATGGGTCCGCAAAAAAACGGAATGCATACGGAAATGCATCCGTATGTCTTCCGTATCCGTTCCGTTTTTTGCGGAACCATCTATTGAAAATGTTATGCCCAGCCCAATTTTTAATATGAAATTACTGTATACTGTATTTGCCATACGGAAAAACGGAACGGAACAACGGAACGGAAACGGAACCACAACGGAAGCAAAAAACGGAACAACGGATCCGTGAAAAACGGACCGCAAAACACTGAAATGGACATACTGTCGTGTGAAAGAGGCCTAAGACAACATGCATAAAGAGGATGATGTGGTCAAAATACTCATTTGCCTAATAATTCTGCACGTAGTGTATACAGTAGCCCTCCCTATCTGAAATCTCATCCAGCAAACCAGTATCCTGCTCTGTACTGATCAGTAGAGATGAGCAAAGTTTTGAAAAATTAGTTTTCGTCCGATTTGCCAAACTTCAAAAAGAAATTTGATTTGTTACGAATTAATTCATCACGAATCACGATAAATCAGGTATACCCAGGCCACCCTGCCTAATTATATTCATCCCACTTGGTGCCCCAATCTCAGTGTGAAGGCTTGGAACTTAAACTGCAGGGAGAGTGTTTCGCCGTGTGCACCCACATTCATAGTTAATCCATTCTGTAGGTACTGTGCCATCAGTATTACAGGTGTAATTTATCGCCGCATACGTCACTGTGCAGGGCACCAAGATTCATAGCTAATCCCTTCTGCTAAACAAAAAAAAAAAGCATACAGCAGCCTTCGGTAAAGCAAAAAACCTGTGCGCAGCCTTGCAGGAGCAGTAAAAGCATACAGCAGCCTTCAGTAAAGCAAAAAAACCTGTGCGCCGCCCTGCAGGAGCAGTAAAAGCATACAGCAGCCTTCAGTAAAGCAAAAAACCTGTGCGCAGCCCTGCAGGAGCAGTAAAAGCATACAGCAGCCTTCAGTAAAGCAAAAAACCTGTGCGCAGCCTCACAGGAGCAGTAAAAGCATACAGCAGCCTTCAGTAAAGCAAAAAACCTGTGCGCAGCCCTGCAGGAGCAGTGTCCAAATGGCTCCTTAGTGGAACAAAATAAAGAAATGGAGGCAGCGCCAACAAAGTTAGGCCCCCTGCACACGAACGTATGCTTCCCGTTGCCGTATTGCGGACTGCATTTGCGGATCCGCAATACAAGGGTGCCGTTCCGTGGGCATTCCGCATCACGGACGCGGACCCATTCACTTGAATGGGTCTGCAAATACGGAGATGCGGAATGATATGGAATGGAAGCATGGAACGGAACCCTACGGAGTGCTTCCCTGCGGTTTCCTCCTGTACTTCCGTTCCGCTGGGAGTTGTAGTTTTGCAACAGCTGGAGGCACACTGGTTGGAAAACACTGGTCTAGGGGATCTTGGATCATGCATGACAAGAAGCAGTACAAGTATGCCAACACCTTCTGGTTGAGGTTCTGCTGCATGTCCTGCTGCTGCTGGGTGGTTTCTTCAGTAGGCGGCTGAAAAAAACTGCTCATCATAGACTCCAGACTGAAGTTTCTACATATGGAGCTGATGCTGCTCCTGCACCTCCACCCACCCAGTCATGGTAGTGGAGCATGAGTGCAGAGGGTCCCCCAGGTCAGACCTTCCTGTGGTCTAGCGATGGTAGTCCATTTTTGCATTCCTCTCAGAAGGTCTAAAAAATGTCCCCATTTTTGACCGGTAGAGAGGGTCTAATAATGTGTATAGCCATTAGTCATCCCTCTGCCGAACCCTGACAATGTGGCAATCACTACACAAACATGACAGCATGCATCTGGTCATTTGCTCAAGGGACTCGGAGGGCCATCCTGCCTCCATTTCCACTGCATACATCCACGGTCTGTCAGGGTCATCTGCATTGTTATAGTCGTCGCCCTTCAGCTCCTCATGCTCCTCCTCTCCTGTCGCTTGGGCAGATAAAATATGTAATTTTGTATAAAATTCCTGGGCGTTTATGTCCTCCTCTTCGCTTGGGCAGATAAACCATGTAGTTGTGTATAAAATTCCTGAGCGTTTATGTCTTCCTCCTTCCTCAGGGCTCAGGTGGTTGTGAAATGTAGGTGCCACATCTTCTGTCCCCTCACCAATCAGATTTGTTAGCATCCCCTCCAGGATGTGAAGGAGTGGAATGAGATAATTCATCCCATAGTTCTGCCAACTGAGAAATAAAGTGGCCACCTCAAAGTGCCTGAGAAAACCGCACGTGTCACACTCTGCCCTTTCTTGAGGCCGTCCTGTATTTCCCTTACTTCCCATAAGCCCTTGCTCTCCTCACACGAACTAGCAGCGTGGGTTGCCAGCACCCGGGGCAAGCCAAGTATTGCCCCTCCCCCGACCTGTGGCCACGTCCCTTTTTACACATTATGTAGTACATATCACTTGCAGTCCTATGTAACACCACAGATAACACAGTAATAACTATCTGAATACAGATAATGTAGTAGATGGGTGTGAGCCCCCAGAATTCAGAACACGCACAGTGTGACCAGGTCTGGGGCCAAGGTGGGCCAAATTCTATATCCCCCCCCTCCCATCACTACAGAACATACAGGGTAATACAGCGCCCCATACCTCTTACATCCGTAATATCTCCTTTGATGCAGAGGTTCTCTTTCCTCATCTTCTCCTTTCAGATTGGAGGTGCGGTCCTGCTGACGCCCCCTAAAATTTTGCGCCCGTGGCCCCCCTGGCCCCCGCACGCTACGCCACTGGTCACACATGAACTGCCACTGGGGAGTAGACCTGTCTGTCTGCAGCATTAAGAAATCGTTGGCTGCCTTCTTCTACTTGTACAGGCGTTCTAACATATGGAGTGTGGAGTTCCAATGAGTGGAAACTTTGCATATCAGGCAATGTTGGGGAGGAGCATTTTGCCTTTGCAGCTCAAGGAGGGCATGTTTTGCATGGTAAGAGTGCATGCACAGTTTCCTGGACATTTTTACCAGCTCTTGCAGTTCAGTGGAAGATTGAGGAACCGAGTGACAACGAGATTGAAGACATACGCCATGCAGGGCGCATGGGTCAGCAGCGCAGATAAAATGTTCTTCCCATTATTAGTAACCATGGTTCTTATCTCCAGTTGGCGAGGAGACAGCCAGTGTTCTATTTCTTTATTGATGACGCAGAGCAATTCTTCCCCAGTGTAGCTCCATTCGCCAAGGCTGACCATGTGCAGAACCACGTGACAATGCCGCCCTTTGTATAGGTGATATGCTGGAGGACCACCGTGAACTAAGATTGGCGCAAAAATCCCAGCATTACAACGCAGAGGCGGCATTGCAATCACCTGGTCAAGTTGCTGGTGTCATCGATGGCGTGAACTCTACTAGATTCCGAGAGCCCCAAGGACTGGCCCACCTTCTGCTCCACATACACGTGCAGGGCTGGTACTGATTTTCGGAAAAGTAATGTCGGCTTGGGACTCTCCACCTTGGGTGGGCACAAGCCAACAGTTCTCTGAAATGTGCAACTACATAGAAAGGTAGGGACTGTAGTACCAGCAACTTGGCCAGGTGCCCTTTCAGCTTCTGCGCCACTGGATGAGTGCACGCATACTGTTGCCTATTTGCAATCACCTCGGTGATCGATTGCTTTTGAAACAAGTGACGAGCAGAAGGAGGAGGAGCATTAGGAGCAATAGACGCCATTGAAGTCAATGGACACAATATAACAATAGGACAGCACTACTCACTGTTGGTTCAGTATTTTCCGATTTGTGGTGGTGCCTGTAGCGTTGGATCCCAGTCCCAGGGTTCCCGTAGTTGCCAACGATAAATAGAGAAGCCACGGCACGCCAATGGATCAATTTCATTCCTTTATTACACCTTATGCAGCGACGTTTCGACCAAACGGTCTTTATCAAGCTCACATTGGTCGAAACGTCGCTGCATAAGGTGTAATAATGGAATGAAATTGATTCATTGGAGTGCCGTGGCTTCTCCATTTATCACTGAAGTCAATGGGACGTTGTCAAGGCCTGATTGCTGGAGAGGAGGTGCGGGCCAGTGGGAGATGCAACAGTTGCTGCATCGGGCTGTGTTGGAACTGATAAAATTGACATCTATGATACAGATTTAATGCAAAGATGTTCCTTGAGATCTTGAACTGAATCATCCCGGGTCTGCTTGATATGCAAATGAGAATCATCAAAGGGTTCTTGGAGCAGGACACTGATGAAAGGAAGATCTGCCAGGACTGTCACATCCTGGGGAAATCCCGACCCCCTGCTGGTATTTACTGCCCACACCTGTGTCAGCAAGGACATATATGCTGGGATGGGGGCAGGGGTATATGATACAACTTCTTCCTGTGTAATTACCTGCACTAACCTAACTTACAAGTAAGAGCAATGGTGACCTCTGGGACAAGACAAGTCTTCCTGGACTCTACAATCAAGAATGTGATTCGCTGAGACCTGCTGGAGAGGAGTGTTCTGAGTCCAGAAGAAAAGCCCATGGCATGTGTGACTGAAAGAGAGAATGGTGTAGCTAGCTCAAGGATCCTGACCCCCTCCAATCCCCTCTCCCATTCCCTTAATTGTATTTAGAATGTAGATATATCCCTATTTGTAAATAAATCCAACACTGAGTTAAGATATAGTTGTTCTTCAGTAATTTAAGGCACCAGCAAAGCAGAGCACATTCTACATTTGGCACCCCAGAAAGAGTGTGGAAATTCCTAAATCCACATAGAACCTATAAGACGGAATTGCTCTAATTCAAATTGCTGAAAGAACAGACCAGACCTGTTGCACAGATTCCTTGGTGAAGTTAGCTGGATCTTGGACTTCGTAGAAGGATTGAAAGTGTGGTGAGTTATTCATTGGATATGCAAAAGTTCTAATTGTTTGTTGTCCTTGAGTGTATGTGGAGTTGTAATAGTGGATAAAGTATTGAATGCGGTATGTTAATAAGGGTAAAATCAGAGGAAAGTGTGGATTCTCTGTAGAGGAACAATTTGTGTTTGTTTGTAATCTTGACTTGAGTTCAGACCGAGTGTGTGCATATATGTAAAGACATTGTGGGAACACTGAAAAGTTTGGTTCTTTGTCTTGTTCACTTGTGAGTGTGTATTGGCAGTACAATAGCTTTTATATTAATAGTTGGATATTGTGTTGAGTGTACATTGGCGAAATGGAACTGGCCTATAGTTATGTTAAGAAATATGCCTCTGCCAAGTATCATTCCTGTGCAGATGAACCTCTTAAGAGTCAAGTTAATGCGTTGTTGTCTCAGTGTCAGCAACATAATGATGAGCTGCAGAGTAGACCGCTTACAAAAAAAGGTAACAAGGAGAAATTGGCTAACGAAATTGCGGTATTGCTCAGAATCACAGAAATTTCTGAGCAAATGGGGGAGCAATGGAGAGCAGAAAGGAGTCAACTTGGAGAGCAGATAGAGAAAGTTGGAGATAATCTTAGGAGCATTGCAACTGCCTCCAGTGTTGAAATGAATGACTTGAGGGCTACAGTGTGCAATTTATCCGAAAAAAATTGTGAGCTCCAAGAACAATTGGAACAATGCAATGCAAACTTTGACATGAAGAGTAGGCTTGTTGGTTCATTGCAACTAAAATTATCTCATATGGAGGAATTGGTAATGTCTTTGGAGAGGAAATTGGAAGATGCAAACTCCCAGCTACTTAGAAAGGAGCAATGGATATTATCCCTCAATGAACGGAAGAAAAAGTGTCCATCAGCCAATATTTGTACTGTCACTGATGTGAATACATCCAATGAGGTGGCATTAACAAATGCTCCTGGATATTTAGGGGAGGGCACTAGAGTACTCACAATTAATGAAAAACTTACATTGTGCCAGATTCTGGGTGAGTTTAATACACTGGAGTCACCCGTGTGCCTGTCTAATAAATTTGAGGCTATTGTACAGAAATACACTTTGACTGATAAAGATGCATGCTCTCTTCTAAAGGCTTGGGTACCAGCACCTCTAGCAGCCCAGGTATCTGCATATGAGAATGATAACTTAGATGCAGAGGGAAGGATGAAAGAACTGCAGCGTGTGTTAAAGAGTCGTGATGATAGAGGGATAAATGCGTTACAAAGAATGAGATTTAGAAGAGGAGATGACCCTATATTGTTCTGTAACCAATATCTTTCACTGTACAAACGTGTTTATAACTGTCCTGGTATGTCTGCTGATGATCCGAGCTTCATATACTCAATGGCCAATATCTGTTATGTGAACTATCCTAATAGGATTGCCCTCAGAAATGCCAATTCATACCAGAGCTTTATCAATACACTTAGAGACTGGTGTGAAGAATCCAGTGATGGGTATAGATCAGATGCAGATATATCAGTAGTGAGCAGAGGTACAAGAAGGAAGAAATTCATCAGGTGTTACAAATGTCACAGACCAGGGCACATTCAGAGATTTTGTAGAACCCCCGATATTTCCAGCCTGATACCAGATGATAAAAGTATATCCACCCAGGACAAGGAAAGCATGCCACAGGAGCCTGATGTCATGGATAACAGCCTTGGGGAGTCAGGAAATGCTGAGGGGCAAAAGGAGGAGGTTTCAGCTAACAATGGCCCCCATCCTCCGAATAGCCAACAGCCATGGGGGACGAGCATACCAATGTTTGCACCCTGGGCTAATCTTCCATTTTGGCTGGTATGCAGTTGGTCCCAAATAGCATTACCATTTTTCATAACAAATATGGCAAACTTTGTGAGCAATGCCTGCTTAGTTTAGTAAGAATATGGGACTTATATTCTAGCCGTACAGATAACAGGACAAGGCTTAGAGAATAAGGATTTGACTATAATGATAATTGTGTGTAATAATTGTCTTTGTGTTTCCTTTTCAGGAGCCACTGAAGGCAGCTTAGTCAAGCTGGCCAAACACTAATGTTTTTGTTTTGTTCACAGGTTTTAGGTGGAGTGGTCCAGACTACATTTAGTTGAGCATTAGTTAGATCAATTTAAAAAGGTCTTCATAGTCACCACGTGGTATCATGAGCTCAATAATTAGTAATTGTTTGCAAACAATTAAATAACAGTCAGGCATTTGTTGGTTAATGTATACTGTACCTTTGTGATGTGAATGTATTTTTTGCCCCCCCCCCCCCCATGACCTTTTGTGTTTTAGGTGTAAATAGCATTTGCTCTTTCAATGAACCTCACAGGAAGATGTCTTTGTTCACACACCAGAACAAAAGTTGAGTTGGGAGATGGTGTTAGTATCTGTCTGTCTGTCTGTCTGTCTGTGTGCGATGTGTTAAGGGCCAGCAGAATTTGTATTTTTTTATATATGTGATTTTAATTTTATTTTATTTTTTCTACCTGTGCATTTGTTTTCCTTGTTAACATTTTTAAAATAACAAAGTATATATTTTTTTAAGTATTTGTAATTTATGTTTTTATATATACAGACCTACTGCTTGGGTAGGCACTAAACTTCAAAGTTGTTTACCAGATTGGTCATTTTTTAGTTAGTATGGTGCCAGTGTAGTATGGTACCAAATGGGGGAAAGTGTTTGAAAGAATTATAGGTCACACTAAGAGGCCATGTTTTTTGTTTGTTTTTGTGTGGTTTACAAATACCCCCCAGCTAGGATGGATTTAGTTTACCGTCTGGTTTGAACCTAGGCATATTAGTGAGGTTAAATGTAGGTGTAGAAAGGTATTGACTGCTAAGAATAATGATACTGCTCTTGATTTTTATTTCCAGGATCCATAATGAGGCGAAATTACATATCCAAATTTGGGACCCTGGAGAAGTAGCAGCAGCCCAATATTGTGGTGGCAATTGGACTACATTCGTAGCGTTCATCTTGCACATTTTATTGATAGATCTTAGACACTGCTTAGAAAAAAAGAGTGACTGGGATTTTTTGCGAGGTGTGGCAGATTATTTGAAACAAGATGACAGTGCCCCATTTAAATGCGCATGGACATCAGCTAGAAGTCTACATGGGGGAAGGCCTGCCATGGACAATAGAAGAACACATGTGGTTGTTTTGCATAAATTCACCATATTGCTGAGTTCTTTTTGTTTTCTTGTTTCCTCTTACTTGCACCATTAAATCAGTGAGTGGAAAATGAAGGAAGCAGAAGTTCCTATCAATATATAAGCCATAGTGAAGTTCTAAAAACTAATTGTCTGTAGTCTGATATGGCCATGTCTATTCAATCTTCAGGCACATCTTTGAGCCTTTGAATAGCTGGATAATAGGTCCCTTGCAGCACCTATTATACAGGGGTAAGAAGGTAGAATGACCAACATGAAAAATTATTCAGCCTTCTGGAAATTGTAAATGTGTATGCCAGACATTTGTAGCACATGGTTGGTGATTAATTTACTCAAAATGGTGTACTCGATTATCATGAATGAGGCCTGAATTTTCACATGTCTAGTTTAAAATCATGCAGAGTATGGCATTATGGGTAACAGTCCAAGGTTTCACTTTATGCTTATTGGCCAATATAGAGCACAACGTACATTATAATCACCTGTATTAGACATACATACATCTATCATGTATCTTTGATTGTTTATTTTTATTTTATGAGATCTTGTGAGAAGTAGAATTCAGCTGGACTGGACTTTTCCAATGCACAGACTGTCATATATTGCTAAAGTGGGCTTGCCCATATTCCAGTTATATAAGGCAGCTGACGAGCAAGACTAGTTGGTAGTGAAATGACAATCTGGTTAAGGGATTAAGTCAATTAGCATGGTGTAATGTTATATACGGTATGTGATATCAATGTAGGATATGTAGATTTTCCTGTGATTATCATGAGGGATGTTGGTGACTTGTTATTTATGTATTAATATCCATAATGAATAGTGTGTGACTGTTGAATAAATGGGTTCCTGTTCTGTCTATGCCTGCCCATGTTGATGAAGAAACTGTTTCCGAAGAAAGGCTGCAATGCCGGAAAGTTCGCAGAACTGGAGTAATGCAGATATCAAGTTTCTGTGGATTATTTTTTTGATTGTGTGTGCC
The DNA here is from genome assembly GCF_014858855.1 of Bufo gargarizans. Lineage (NCBI taxonomy): Eukaryota > Metazoa > Chordata > Amphibia > Anura > Bufonidae > Bufo > Bufo gargarizans. The sequence continues at coordinate 89,280,395 of NC_058090.1, read as the reverse complement.
AATAGGCACAAGACCAGGGAATGTTGGAACTGATAAAATTGACATCTATGATACAGATTTAATGCAAAGATGTTCCTTGAGATCTTGAACTGAATCATCCCGGGTCTGCTTGATATGCAAATGAGAATCATCAAAGGGTTCTTGGAGCAGGACACTGATGAAAGGAAGATCTGCCAGGACTGTCACATCCTGGGGAAATCCCGACCCCCTGCTGGTATTTACTGCCCACACCTGTGTCAGCAAGGACATATATGCTGGGATGGGGGCAGGGGTATATGATACAACTTCTTCCTGTGTAATTACCTGCACTAACCTAACTTACAAGTAAGAGCAATGGTGACCTCTGGGACAAGACAAGTCTTCCTGGACTCTACAATCAAGAATGTGATTCGCTGAGACCTGCTGGAGAGGAGTGTTCTGAGTCCAGAAGAAAAGCCCATGGCATGTGTGACTGAAAGAGAGAATGGTGTAGCTAGCTCAAGGATCCTGACCCCCTCCAATCCCCTCTCCCATTCCCTTAATTGTATTTAGAATGTAGATATATCCCTATTTGTAAATAAATCCAACACTGAGTTAAGATATAGTTGTTCTTCAGTAATTTAAGGCACCAGCAAAGCAGAGCACATTCTACAGGCTGTAATATTGAATGAGTGGCACGCTTTTCCCACGCCACTTTATGGTGATGTTTTGACGCAGGGCAGTTGTGCCAGCATTAGCACCCTGGCCGTTCCTCACCTTCTGCCTACACATCCTGCATACTGCCATGCTAACATCCCCCAGTGACTTTGTGAAAAATTCCACGATGGCAAGTATGGTATTTTCCCTCCACCACTGCATGATGCCTGTCTGCCGCTGCTTTTATGAACTCGTGCACTGCTAGTGTGTTCCTCATAGGTAGTCTCCCGAGTAGCAGACGGTGTATTCCTCCTGCGTTTGGCTGCAGATCTCCCACTGCTTCCACTTTGCTGTCTCACAGGCACGCTGCCACCCTCACCCCCAGTGATGACGATGCCCCCTCTTCACCCAGCTCCCACGTGCGATTGGTTATGTCATCATCTACATCTGTTTGGCTGTCACTTGTGTCTCCCTCACCTGTCTCTTGCACACGTCCCTGAGCTTTCACAACATGTGCTCCCAGCCATCATCATCAGCCCATGTCTGGGCTGGCTTGTAACTGCTGAGTGTCCTCAAAAAGCGGAACAGAGCCAGCAGCATACATTACTTGGCTAGCAGAAGGAGCAGCAAAAACAGGAGGCAGGTACAGGACAGGTTAGGGCACAGTGGTTGTTCCTGGGCCAGGCCAACTAAGTGTGGTGTCAGAGGAATCCACCGATTCCTGGTTTTGTGTATCTGTTGTCACTTGAGATGATGTTCAAAAGCTGGATTGTTGGATCGAATTCCACTTCAGATGCTTCGATTCGCTCAACTCTACTGATAAGAGTCAAAACCCCTGAACAGTGTTGCCTACTGATCGGTGTTTCTAGTTTGACACATCACACATAGAGTAGGTGGTTCGACTACAAATCTGTGGCAAAAATACTAGGGTTACGATGCTTATCCTAATTGTGATGGGCCTAATAGTGTATCTTTTGTTATGTTGATTGTTATCTATGTGCAGTATGGTTACTATAACATTAGAATCAGCTTCACTACATACCTGGCTAGCAAAAGGGATCGCTTAGGTCCCACAGGATTCCATTCTTTAGACTGATCAGCCATGCATCTATCACGTCTGTCACCTGTTAATGGCTAGGATATATGGTGGTGTACCTCACAGCATTTCTTCCCCTTTTTCTGTTTCAAGACCTTTGCTTCCTCTCTGCAGCCTCTTCCCGTAATTTGCTTCTTTACATTTACTAGTCTATGATTTACTTTGCATCACCCTGAAGATGTAAGTCTGGGAGGTAGACCAAAATATAGACCAAACGGGAGAAGAGACTCTACAGAGACTTGGAGGCAATGGTTACCAAATTGCTCAAATTTGGTTGATGTGATTGAACTATGTGGAAACTAGGCTCATTTTTGACCCTTGATTGTGCTTCCATACCCTAAGTATCAGCCAAGGTTGGCGGGTCACAAACGTTCAAGATTGCAATATACTCTTGTGGAAGAATGTTTGCTGGACTATGTCACTATCAGGGGCGTAGCGTGGGGGGGGCCGGAGGGGCCGTTGCCCCGGGCGCCAAATTGCAGGGGGCGCCAGGCATCCGAAATTTCAATGAGGGCTACGGGAGCCTATGGCTCCCGTCCCCTCCGTTATGCCCCATAGGCTTCAGACCACTAGGCCTGAAGCCTATAAGGCAGTAGAGGCGAGCGACGCAGGACTCGGTCACAATAACCTCACTGTGACCTCCTGCGTCGGGTCTCGCGAGATGACGCGATGACGCGGCGCAGGAAGGCACAGTGAGGCGTTCGTGACCGCCTGCGGCGGGAACAAGCGGGGATGGAGATAGGTAAGTATTTTTTTTTTATGTTAACTTACCTAATTGCAGAGGCTCTGGCGGCAGTATGGGGGGTGGGAGAGGAGAGGAGAGGACTGGAGCAGAAAGGCTTCAATGGCATTGGCACAGCAATAAGAGGGGCGATTATATTAGCAAAGAGGGGGGCCAGTACATTAATAACAGAGGGGCCATTACATTAATAACAAAGAGGGGGACATTATATTAGCAAAGAGGGGGGCCAGTACATTAATAGCAAAGAGGGGGACATTACATTAGCAAAGAGGGGGCCAGTACATTAATAACAGAGGGGCCATTACATTAATAATAAAAAGGGGGCCATTATATTAATAATAAAGAGGGGGCCAGTACATTATTATTATTAATGTAATGACCCCCTCTTCATTATTAATGTAATGACCCCCTCTTTATTATTAATATAATGGCCCCCTCTTTATTATTAATGTAATGGCCCCTCTTTATTATTAATGTAATGCCCCCTCTTTATTATTAATGTATTGGCCCCCTCTTTATTATTAATGTAATGCCCCCCTCTTTATTATTAATGTAATGACCCCCTCTTTATTATTAATATAATGGCCCCTCTTTATTATTAATGTATTGGCCCCCTCTTTATTATTAATGTAATGACCCCCTCTTCATTATTAATGTAATGACCCCCTCTTCATTATTAATGTAATGACCCCCTCTTCATTATTAATGTAATGACCCCCTCTTTATTATTAATGTAATGGCCCCCTCTTTATTATTAATGTAATGGCCCCTCTTTATTATTAATGTAATGACCCCCTCTTTATTATTAATGTAATGACCCCCTCTTTGCTAATATAATGGCCCCCTCTTTGTTATTAAAGAGGGGGCCAGTACATTAATAATAAAGAGGGGGCCAGTACATTAATAATAAAGAGGGGGCCATTATAATATACAGGGGGAATGAAAGCTATCTGTCTGGCTTCAGCTCAGTATTGGGGGGGCAGCAGGATGACAGTGTTGAAGGAAGGAGAGCATGATAGTAAAGTGAGGAACCTAAATTTTTTTCGGTGAAACTCTGCAGAGATGAGAAGCGGCTGAAAGAAGTTATCATGGTGGTCTTATCTCTGAATGAAGACGTCGAGGAGAGTCTACATCACAGGAGACGTCACTGGATGTAACAGGTATGGTGCGGTATTCTACTGTAATAATAATGTCCATCCAATATATCTGTTTCATGGTAGGGTTGGGGGAGAAGATTGAGAATTTGGCCCATACTGCCGCATTCTGGCCCCAGACTTCAGGTCACACTGTGTGTGTTCTGAATTCTGGGGCCTCACACCCATCTACTACATTATCTGTACTCAGAGAGTTATCTCTGTGTTATCTGAGGTGTAACATAGGACTGCTAGTGATCTACTATAGTATCTGTTAAAAGTGGCGTGCCTAGGGTAGGCTCGGGGGGGGGGGGGGGGCGAAATTTTTGGCTTGCCCCGGGTGCTGGCAACCCACGCTACGCCACTGGTCACTATATAGCCTACTGTATGTCCACCATGTTCTCACAGGCATACAGTCCCCACTGGGACATTTGGAGTCTGTAGTCTCTACTACATTGGAGACTGGGCAAACACTGTTAAACAGTCACTGTTTCCAACAAAAGAATGGCAGAACAGAGAGCAATAGGCCTGACCCACCATCCACTTTCATGGCCCACAGGCTGGTATAGACCTGCAATATACCCAGGTCTAAACCAGCCAGAGGCCTAAGAGAGAGCCAGTCGTACATGCACTTGGCTCTCTCGTAAGCTGCAGAATTACACCAACCTGCAGGTAGGAGGCCAGGGGGGGACTGGCCATAGACTCCACAGGGAAATTTCCCAGTGGGCCGATTCCCAGGAGGCCTCCCAAGCCCTCCGGTCAGGTAGGACTACATCAACATTGCTCGATAAAGGAGAAACAAAAGACCGATGGGTAAAGAAGTCCATTGCAGACTAGCTCAGGAGGACAAGTTCTGCTTCATTTGAGATCTTAAACCAAAAGAGAAATATGTTTTATACTTTACTGTCAGTGTGAATCCAGGTTTCACCTAAATTGAAGAAGTCACAGCCTGTCCTGTGGTTAATAGGCGGTGTATGATGGCTCATGGGTGGAGGTGAAACCTGGTATTCAGCACAGATGTCAGTCCTATAGACAATGCACTGTAGTAGATAGTGAAGGGCTGCGGACGTGTGAAGACCTCTAATCGGAACCATGGGGAAAGCCTTGTTATCTGGCTTTATATTTCTTTTAGTTCATAAAGGTAAGTCTTGTGTCTGTCAACTTTTTTTAGTTTTGTGATTAGACTGTGTTTAATGGTGAGCATGATATTTTGGTTTGGTTGACAGGTGAGAGACTGGGTTGCAACTTTTCCATAACTGAAAACAATGCGGTAAATAGATGTGGTAGGCTAGATGTAACTGGAATATATGGGCAGAACAGTCTTATATGGCTTATATGTATACACCCAGTGTTTGTTTTCTACAGATATCTCTCCAGAAGATGCAACTAGCGTGTGTTCTCCAGCAGAGCTATGGCTTGTACACTTCCAGGCCTACTTAAGCTTTGCTTTCCACAAGATACTCCAGTATCCATACGGGTCTGATGCTCTGCTGCCGATACTCCTCATCGGAATTTCTAGACCAGTGGTGGCACTCAGGGCCCTCTCTGTGGGCACCCGCACCCTGGAAAAAAGTGTATGGTGTACCAATATGCCTTAGACTTTTCATGCCATTCATCAGCGCAGGGCGCACTATAGGCAGGCAGACTATTATAGCTAAATGATAAAGTACATGGAAGATATACTATATTGCACTGTAGTATTCAGGCTAAATTGCGGTGTTGGCACTTTGCCATAAATAAGTGGGTCTTGGGTTGCAGATTGGGCACTTGATGTGTAAAGGGTTCACCATCACTGTCCTAGACTATAACATCTTCTCTCCTGGCTTTGGTTCTCCACTTTGGTTGATCTGTTTCCCGGGCTCTCCACACATGTGCACACACAGGAGCAGTATTCCATTTCTGTCCAGGATGAATCTCTTTCTCTGTCCTGACGAAGGATCTGGTGCCCACAGATTTTATAAAAGATAACATAACAAAAAGTGTGATTACTGGTTACTGTTCATATGTATGTGAACTGATGCGTGGAACTGGTGGATCTCATGAACTTCTGATTGAAAGGTGAAACCACCACACAGATAGGGGAAGTATGCATTGTAGATAGAGCTACACACTCCAGACAAAGCTTCATACAATGTGATACATCAGAGGAGACGGAGCATGGCAAGGATTCTCTTCCCGGTGTTCTTTCAAACCCTGTGTCCTGCACTGCTCCCTGCAGGAATGTCTATTTAAAGGGGTTCTCCGGCCCCTACTTGAAAATTGCCCATCTTCATTACCTGTGGAGGGAAGGTTATTACACCAATACTTACCCTCCACAGCGCAGCCCTTCCTATGATTCTCTTCACAGGCACGTGACCGCTCCTGAAGCGTTTTAAAGTCTTCCGGTCCAGCGCCGTCCCCTTCTTTTCCTGCCTGAGGCAGGAGACGAAATGTCATCACTGACGTCACCGCCTCCTGCCAGCCTTCCTCGGTCCCGTCGCTTGCACACTATTGCACATGCGCCAGGACCGCCGGTGTAACGTTATATTTCCCTACCCTCGCCATTTCCGGTCGCACCGGACATGACGTGAGGAGGTGTGCCGCGGCGCGCAGGAGCACAACGACGGGGTAGGGAAATTTCACAGCAGAGTGCGCATGCGCCGGGAGCCTCGCCAGCGGTTAGGGTAAGGAAAAATTACGGGCCAGTGCGCAATTTTTCCCTTCCCTAACCGCTGGTGAGGCTCCCGGCGCATGCGCAGTGTCTGCCGGTGTCCAGCTGAGAACATCCATCCGATCACCGCGCCTGCGCACTGGCCCGTAATTTTTCCCTACCCTAACCGCTGGCGAGGCTCCCGAGCCATGCGCACTCTGCTGTGAAATTTCCCTACCCGTCGTTGTGCGCCGGCGCGGCACACCTCCTCACGTCATGTCCGATGCGACCGGAAGTGACGATGGTAAGGAAATCTCACGAGGTAGGGAAATATAACGTTACACCGGCCGTCTTCTAAGTGTACAGGCTTCTATGTGAAGCCTGTACTGACTCATGTGCAGCGCTGATCGCTATGCTGTGGAGGTCATTGGGGGAGCTGAGGATGGCACATGGGGGCACTTTGGATGTCATTAGGGGCACTATTGATGGCTCATGAGCACTGTGGAAGGCACAAGGGGCACTTTGGGGACACTGTTGATGTCATTAGGGGCATTGTGGATGGCACATGGGGCACTGTAAAAGGCACTGTTATAGGGGAATGTGGATGGCACTGTGGGGCAATGTAGATAACATCTAGAGTGCCCCCACAACAGTGATAACCACAGTGCTCCCATAACAGTGACACTGTTATGGGGGATCTGTGGATGTCACTATTATGGGGACACTGTGGATGACACTGTTATGGAAGCACTGGATGTCACTGTTATGGGGGGCACTGTGGATGTCACTGTTATGGGGGGCACTGTGGATGTCACTGTTATGGGGGATCTGTGGATGTCACTGTTATGGGGGCGCTGTGGATGTCACTGTTATGGGGGCGCTGTGGATGTCACTGTTATGGGGGCACTGTGGATGTCACTGTTATGGGGGCACTGTGGATGTCACTGTTATGTAGTCACTGTGGATGTCACTGTTATGGGGGGCACTGTGGATGTCACTGTTATGGGGGCACTGTGGATGTCACTGTTATGGGGGCACTGTGGATGTCACTGTTATGGGGGCACTGTGGAGGTCACTGTTATGGGGGCACTGTGGATGTCACTGTTATGGGGGGCACTGTGGATGTCACTGTTATGGGGGCACTGTGGATGTCACTGTTATGGGGGCACTGTGGATGTCACTGTTATGGGGGCACTGTGGATGTCACTGTTATGGGGGCACTGTGGATGTCACGGTTATGGGGGCACTGTGGATGTCACTGTTATGGGGGCACTGTGGATGTCACTGTTATGGGGGCACTGTGGATGTCACTGTTATGTAGTCACTGTGGATGTCACTGTTATGGGGGGCACTGTGGATGTCACTGTTATGGGGGCACTGTGGATGTCACTGTTATGGGGGCACTGTGGAGGTCACTGTTATGGGGGCACTGTGGATGTCACTGTTATGGGGGGCACTGTGGATGTCACTGTTATGGGGGCACTGTGGATGTCACTGTTATGGGGGCACTGTGGATGTCACTGTTATGGGGGCACTGTGGATGTCACTGTTATGGGGGCACTGTGGATGTCACTGTTATGGGAGATCTGTGGATGTCACTGTTATGGGGGCACTGTGGATGTCACTGTTATGGGGGCACTGTGGATGTCACTGTTATGGGAGCACTGGATGTCACTGTTATGGGAGCACTGGATGTCACTGTAATGGGGACACTGTGGATGTCACTGTTATGGTGGATCTATGGATGTCACTGTTATTGGGGCACTGTGGATGTCACTGTTATGGGGGCACTGTGGATGTCACTGTTATGGGGGCACTGTGGATGTCACTGTTATGGGGGCACTGTGGATATCACTGTTATGGGGGCACTGTGGATGTCACTGTTATGGGGGCACTGTGGATGTCACTGTTATGGGGGCACTGTGGATGTCACTGTTATGGGGGCACGGTGGATATCACTGTTATGGGGGCACTGTGGATGTCACTGTTATGGGGGGCAGTGTGGATGTCACTGTTATGGGGGCACGTGGATATCACTGTTATGGGGGCACTGTGGATGTCACTGTTATGGGGGCACGGTGGATATCACTGTTATGGGGGCACTGTGGATGTCACTGTTATGGGAGCACTGTGGATGTCACTGTTATGGGAGCACTGGATGGATACGGTCGTGTGCATAAGGGTTTAGACAGCTCAGCAGGCTGTATCATACAAAATGGGATTAGATACACAGCTCAGCAGGCTGTAGACACTGGGTGAGAAGCAGATTCATGTCTGTGTGCAGAAAGATGGACACAGGAGATGTAGATGTAGTAGCTGCTTCAGACAGAGCAATGTGGGGGCGTGGCCAGCCTGTGACTCATCACTGTGCAGTGCAGCCAGGCTTGTGTATCAATAAAGTTATGTATTCAACAAAACAAGAAGGGGAGAACGTAAACAGGTCTGCCAGGATAATGTGATGTCTTCTAGGGGGGAAGGAGAGCTCAGACATAAAAACACATGTATTGGGGGCATATGTATGCATAGTGAAGGGTGTTAGGAGCACAGATATGAATTTTGATTTTGGGACCGGACAACCTCTTTAAGAAATACCATGAGCATATTGGACAAATGTATGATTACTAACTAATTTTTGCTTGTTTCTAGCTGCATTAAGTGAAAAATCCTGTGGAGCAACAATCAATGTGCAGCATATAGAAGGAGGACAGGTGACTCTACCTGTAGATGAAATTGGGATCAGAAACATTTCCTGGAGAAGAGCGAGTGAACTGACCTATATTACTAGAACAGAGCCAGGAAAGCTTCACCTCATTCAAAGTAGTCCATATAAAGTACGCCTCAATGTCACAGCAGATGGATCCCTCATAATTACCAAACTCCACAAAGGAGACCAAGGACTGTACAGAGCAGAAATAGTGAGAAGAACATTGGACCACTGCGTACAGCTCTATGACCTCAAGGTGCCCGGTAAGTCGTAATTTATATTTTATAAAAAATACAACTCTAAGGCCCCTTTCACACGGGCGAGAATTCCGCGCGGGTGCAATGTCTGAGGGGAACGCATTGCACCCGCACTGAATCCGGACCCGTTCACTTCAATGGGGCTGCACAGATGAGCGGTGATTTTCACGCATCACTTGTGCGTTGCGTGAAAATTGTAGCATGTTCTATATTCTGCGTTTTTCACGCAACGCAGGCCCTATAGAAATGAATGGGGCTGCGTGAAAATCGCAAGCATCTGCAAGCAAGTGCGGATGCGGTGCGATTTTCACGCATGGTTGCTAGGAGATGATGTTAGTAAATTGATAACAATTTACTGTATTATTTTCCCTTATAACATGGTGATAAAGGAAAATAATAGCATACTTAATACAGAATGCTTACTAAAATGTGGCTTTAGGGGTTAAAAAAAAATAAAAAAATTAACTCACCTCATCCTCTTGTTCGCGCAGCCGGCATCGTCGTCTTTCTTCTTCTTTCAGGACCTGCAAAAGGACCTTTGATGATGTCATCACGCTCACCACGTGGTGAAGTCAGCGCAGGTCCTGCTGAATGAAGATAGAAGTGAACGGGGCTGCGTGAAAAACTTATTGCATCCGCAAACAAGTGCGGGTGCGATGCGTTTTTCACTGATGGTTGCTAAGAGATGTTGTTTGTAAACCTTCAGTTTATTATCACGTGCGTAAAAAACACATCAAAACGCATTGCACTTTTTGGGGAGGAGATCTGGCAAAATTTGTCCAAGGGCGAGAAATAATAAAACACAGTACTCGACTTATAAATCCCCCTGCCCCCCTGGCACATCAACAGCATGTGACTGCTGCAGCCAATCGCTGGCTTCAGCACTGGACAGGCAACTATGCTGTACATGATGCTTGTTGTGCCTGATACATCCCCCACTCTGGTCATTCCAGTAGGTTATGTCCTTATTACTTGGACTGTTGATAACTATTATTTCTAAAGCACCAAGATGGAGATCACTCATTAGTTCCTGTTCCCAGTGAGCTTCCAATCTAAGTTGCCTATGTTAACAATACACTAGCACTGATTTCATTGGATGCTACTTTCTGGCACTTAGATTTTATTGACCTATTCTTCAGAAAGGGTCATGAACGGATCTGTGAGGGTCCGACATCCCCACCGATCAGCTGTTTTGACCAGCCACCGGTGGTGGAAACCATACAATGGATGGAAGGCTCTGTTCACTGTGTAATTTCCAGCATATTGCAGGTCACCTCCCATGAATGAGTACACTAGCGCGGCCAGTACACATTTAACTGAACCATGGGCTTCTGGTTTTATCCACTGTATAGTTTCCGGTGCTGGCCTGAAACAGTTGATCTGTGAGGGTCCGACATCCCCACTGATCAGCTGTTTTGACCAGCCGCCGGTGGTGGAAACCATACAATGGATGAAAGGCTCTTTTCACTGTGTAATTTCCAGCATATTGCAGGTCACCTCCCATGAATGAGTACACTAGCGCGGCCAGTACACATTTAACTGAACCATGGGCTTCTGGTTTTATCCACTGTATAGTTTCCGGTGCTGGCCTGAAACAGTTGATCTGTGAGGGTCCGACATCCCCACTGATCAGCTGTTTTGACCAGCCGCCGGTGGTGGAAACCATACAATGGATGAAAGGCTCTTTTCACTGTGTAATTTCCAGCATATTGCAGGTCACCTCCCATGAATGAGTACACTAGCGTGGCCAGTACACATTCAACTGAACCATGGGCTTCTGGTTCCATCCACTGTATAGTTTCCTGTGCTGGCCTGAAACAGCTGATCAGTGGGGGGTGCCATTTGATGGACCCCCAACAATCTAATATTGATGACCTATCATGTGGAAAATTCCCTTTTATGTGATCTTCCCCTTAAACACTTTTATAGCATATTGACTAGATTGGTGAGGGTGTGACTGGATCAGTGAGCATACTCAGATATTTCCTTTCTTATCAGCTATTTACTATAACAGACACTGATTAGACAGGACAGAGAGCTTCGTATTTCATGATGTGTTATATTGAGTATGTTGTTAATACATACAACCACCATAAACGTAACATGTTTCTTCTCTATCTCCAGGAGCAGAAGAACTGGTAGATTACAAAGCATTAAACTTGGCTCGTCTGATACTATCTGTGTTCTTGGTTGTTATCATCTGCTGTGTGTTGATCCACCACCTGATGGAGTCTTCCACATAGACAACCATACCGATGATTAAATCTTACTAGGCCTCGGATCAGACTAGTGAAGGTCTTCAGAGGATTCCATGATGCCTTGACTATAGACAGCCATGTGGACTCATATTTCTTCACAATTGCATAGACAATCTAAATCTTTAGCTTAAAAGTGAGATCTCAATTCTGGAACTTGCATCATCAAATATGCAAGACCACAGCTTCATGTGAATAAAATATGTGCAAGACCACAGCTTCATGTGAATAAAATTATGGATTTATTTTCTTGTACAAATGTTCTTTCCATCTGTCACAGCCAGTTTTGACTTTAAAAGGATTTTTTCCGCTTTAGACAATCCCTTTTTCTTTCAAATATGCTCCAAAGATAAGCTGACTGCAAAGAGTCCCACTGCTGGAACCACCATCGACCATTTGTAATCTGTGGGGAATCCAAAAACAAGTGTTGAGTTTCCCGGCAGCTCCACCTATTTCCTATTTTTACATTATATATTTAGGCTCATTATAGCTTGGTATTATTTATCTACAGTATCATTGGTTTTTCGTATATTTTTGCATATGTTATTGGTATTTGCACACATTGATTGCCTGGGACTGTGCAACACTGCTGCATGTGGTGGGGAACATAGTACACCATATCTCTGGGAATATATTGGGACTGCAGCTATGGCAACTTTCACATTGGGCATTGGTTTGCTGTGCACTGGTTTTTAATACCTACTACTACGATAAATAAAAAATTGAGATTTTTTTGTGAAACTCATCTGTAAAAAATTTTTCTCGTCTTTTCCATTGGGGGACACAGACCATGGGTATAGCTTAGAGGTATTAGTAGGAGGGACACTATGCAAAAATAAAAGAGCTCCACCTCCTCGGGCTATACCCCCAGGCTCCACCAGGAGGAACTCAGGCGTTGCAAAAGCAGTAGGAGAAGGAGACAAGAAAAAATAATGGAAGCCATCAGACCAAGCCCATGAGGTCCAACCACAACAGAACTGAACTGAAAACCCCTCCTGCAACAGGCAGAATGGGAGGGAGCTGTGTCCCCCAATGGAAAAGACGAGAAAAAGATTTTACAGGTGAGTTTCACAAAAAGTCTCCTTTTCTCGTACTTTTTTCCATTGGGGGACACAGACCATGGGACGTCCTAAAGCAGTCCATGGGATGGGAAAAAAAATATCAGCACTGCCAGGAGGAACGTCAAACTGTCAAACAGGAACCACAGACTGCAAAACCCTGCGGCCAAAGACAGCATCAGCTGAAGCCAGCGAATGCAACTGATAAAACTTCGTAATGGTATGTAAGGATGACCAGGTGGCCGCCTTACACAGCTGAGACGCAGAGGCACGATTGCGCCTTGCCCATGAAGCTCCCACTGCCCTAGTGGAGTGAGCGGTAATCCGAGCCGGGGGAACCTTACCACGAGCGCGATAAGCCGCAGAGATAGCCAAGCGGATCCATCGCGCCACAGTGACCTTGGAGGCTGCCAGACCCTTGCGAGGTCCGTCGGGAATCACAAAGAGGGAGTCTGAACGGAGGACGTAGGCGGTAGCCGTCAGATACACCCTCAGGGCCCGGACGACATCCAGGAAATGTAGAGCGCGTTCCTTGGAGTTTGCCGGAGAAGGACAAAAGGAAGGCAGGACAAGATCCTCGTTAAGGTGGAAGGGAGAGACTACCTTGGGCAAAAAGGAGGGAACCGGATGGAGCACCACCCTATCCTGGTGAAAAACCAGAAAAGGCTCCTGGCAGGAAAGTGCGGCCAGCTCCGACACCCGCCTGATGGAAGTTATGGCCACAAGGAAGACCACTTTTCAGGTGAGAAAAGTCAGAGAGACCTCTCTCAGAGGCTTGAAGGGGGCCGTCTGCAGAGCGTGCAGGACCAAATTGAGATCCCAAGGAGGCAAAGGGGCAACATGCGGGGGAACCGAATGTGCCACCCCCTGAAGAAAAAAGACGGCCAGAGCCGAAACCTGACCCTTCAGGGAGCTCAGCGACAGTCCCATCTCAAGCCCGGACTGAAGAAAAGAGAGCACCATCGGGATGGAAAAACGAAGGGGAGGGAACCCCGAGTTCTCACAAAAAGTCAGGAAGGCCTTCCAGGTACGATAGCAAATCCGGGAGGAAGCCGGCTTCCTCGCACTGATCATGGTTCTAATCAGTGAATCCGAGAACTCTCTCTTCTTCAGGATGGCGGTTTCAACAGCCACGCCGTTAAACAAAGAGACTGTAAATTCCGGTGGAAGAGCGGGCCCTGAGACGACAGATCCTTTCTGTCGGGAACATCCATGGGGCGTCCGCCAGCATCCAAGCCACGTCTGAGAACCATGCGCGGCGAGGCCACTCTGGGGCGATGAGAACGGTTGGAATGCCTTTGGCCTCGATCTTGCGTAGAACCTTTGGTAGTAGAGGAAGCGGAGGGAAGACATAAAGGAGGCTGAAGTCCTGCCATGGAGACAACAGCGCGTCCACCCCGTACGCCTTCGGATCCTGGGCGCGAACCAGGAACACCGGGAGCTTGTTGTTAAGCCTGGACACCATCAAGTCCACATCCGGACGGCCCCATCTGTAGCAGACTTCTTCGAATACATCTGGATGCAGAGACCACTCGCCTGGATCCAGCTTGTTGCGGCTTAGAAAGTCCACTGTCCAGTTGTCTACTCCTGGAATGTATACTGCTTACAACACCGGAACGTGCGACTCTGCCCACATCAGAATTCTCGCCACCTCCTGCATCACCATCTGGCTGCGAGTCCCGCCTTTATGGTTGATGTAAGCCACAGCCGTGGCATTGTCTGACTGAATCCTCACCAGGAGGCCCGCAAGGAGAGGAGTCCAATGGGAGAGGGAGTGGAAAATCACCCTCAGCTCCAGAATGCTGATTGGAAGGCGAGATTCCGGCGCCGACCAAACCCCCTGAACCTTGCAAGACTGGAGAACGCCGCCCCAACCAAGGAGGCTGGCATCGGTGGTGACGATCGTCCAGGAGAACGGGAGGAAGGACCTTCCCGACCTCAGATTCATCGGGGACAGCCACCAAGGGAGAGTTGCCCGAACCCGCTGAGACAGACGGATGCGATCGTCCAGACCACGAGAGGTCTTGTCCCAGAGGGAAAGGATCTCCTGTTGCAACAAATGAGTGTGAAACTGGGCATATGAAATGGCCTCGAAGGAGGCTACCATAAGACCCAGGACCCACATGCACTCCCGTATGGAGAGGCGCGGGGAGCGCAGCAGGTGCGACACTTCCCCCTGGATCTGGGAGAACTTGGAGACTGGCAGGAACACTCTGGCGGTCGAGGTATCCAAAATCATCCCCAGGAAGGAGAGCTCCTGGGACGGGAGGAGAGAGGACTTTTCCAGAGTCTGAACAGTAATCTGGACGTTGTCCTCGGCCTGCGGAAGCGAGGGGGCCTTTATCAGGATATCGTCCAGATAGGGCAGCAAAGGAATGCTCCTGGTACGAAGAAGCGCCATGAACAGTGCAAGGATCTTGGTAAAGACTCGAGGGGCGGTCGCTAACCCGAAAGGAAGGGCGACAAACTGATAGTGTCGACCACCAATGGCGAAGCGCAGGAATCGTTGGTGAGATTCTGCGATTGGGACATGCAGATAGGGGTCCTGGATGTCCACGGACGCGAGGAACTCCCCTGGAAGAAGAGAAACAATAACGGAGCGGAGGGATTCCATTCAAAACCTCCGTACCCGCAGAAACTTGTTGAGCAGTTTTAGATCCAGGATCGGACGCACCGACCCTTCCTTCTTTGGGACCACAAACAGGTTTAAATAGAAACCTGTGCCCTGTTCCTCTGGGGGAACTGGGGTAATAACCCCCGGTCCAGAAGGGAGAAAACTGCCATCAAGAGGTCTGAGGCTTGGGCCGGATCCCCCGGAACACGGGAAGGGAAAAAACATTCTGGCGGTCTGGACGCGAATTCTATCTTGTAACCAGATGTCACAATTTCTAGAGCCCATGCGTCCTGAACATGAGCCCTCCAAACCCCCTGATAAGAGAGCAGGCGACCCCCCACCACTCCCCTTCATGCCCCTGCTTGGGAGCAGCAGGGCGGGCCAACTGTGCCCTCGAGCGCCAGGAATGCTGGGGCTTGAAGGAGGGCTTCTTGCGGGAGTCCTGTGACCCCCCTCCGGAGGAAGCAGGCGATGTCCTGCTAGAAGAGAAGCGGCGATAGGGCTGGTACCGGGAACCGGAAGACCTGGTCCGAAAGGGGCGCTTAGACCTAGGCTGGGGAAGATGAGTGCTCTTGCCCCCAGTAGCGGCAGAGATTAACTCATCCAGTTGAGCCCTAAAAATTCTGGAACCCTCAAAGGGGAGGTTAGCAAGGGAACGCTTGGAAGAAGCGTCGGCGTCCCACACTCTTCAACCAGACTTCTCTGCGCTGGATGACCGAGAGGGCTGAAATGCGTGCAAAGAGGGAAGCAATGTCCATGAAAGCTTCGCAAAGGAATTTGGAAGCCTGAGACATCCGGAGAACCAAGTCCAGTGTGTCAGCAGACGCATCTTGTTCCGCCAGGTCTTGGTGGTGGCGATGTAACCACACCGAAAGGGCTCAGGCCACCCATGCCGAGGCAAAGGCAGGCCGCAGGGACGTGCACGCCAGTGAGAAAATGGACTTGGAAAGAGAGTCCAAGCGCCTGTCCACAGCGTCCTGGAAGGAGGAGAATCCCCTTGGAGGTTAAAGGTGTCACGGACAGCCGCCACTAAGTCAGCCACCATGGTGGAGAGCTTAGGCGAGGGGTCCCGTTCCATGACCTCCTCCAAGCCGGACAATTCCCCTTCAGACTTGCACTCCCTAGGGGAAATGAGAGAGTCGTCCGAACGCGCCTCTAGACGAGGGGGGGAAACGGAATCATCCGAGGAGGGATGCTGCCGTTCACGCTGCCTCTTAGTAGTCAGGCGTCCTCTGCAGGAACCACTGAGAGGAGATGGAGTGGTTGGCGCCACAGAATTGGAAACTGCCGTACGTTCCATAAAGGACATGGCTGCTTTGGCGAATAAGGCCAAATCGGCGGCCGCGCTGGACATGGCAGATGCCTAAGCGGGAACCGCAGGCTCCGAAGGGACAGGAGGGGAGTCGGACTGAGCAAGGACAGGAGGATGATCCCGCTCAGAGGCAGGGCAGGAGGCACAGATACCATGGTCAGACAGTGGCAGGAGACACCTCATACAGGACCCCATAGTGACCTGAGAAGAGGTCTTGGCTGTCTGAGAAGAGGTCTTGCCAGCCTTAATGGAGACTTTGGCATGATAGCAACCACAAACCGCAAAAAGAAAAAACAAGGGGCTAAAAGATCCTACCACCCAGCAATGTGCTGATATCCACGGGAGAGAGCAGAGAGCAGCAGGAGCTTCTTAGGAGCGGAGGAAGGCGTTGGAGTGAAAGCGCAAAAGCTCCGCCCCCAGGACGCGTCATAGCGGAGGGAAGAGAGCACACACGCGCTTTATGTAAAAAAATGGTGTCCGGTGGAGAAAAGTGCAGCGCGAGTTAAATGAGTGCCGGAGGAGATATCTCTAGAGCTGGAGGCTCTCAGAAGAAAACGGGGAAGGGCCGGCGCATCAGGCATCGGCGGCGCTGGAAAATGCTGGTATAGTGCCTCCAAGTGCCCCATTATAACAGAAAAACACCCATGTCCATGCTCACCCAGGTCCATCCATTCCCCAGATAAAAAGCAGTTGATCAGCCAGCCACCACCGGATCCCAGAGAGGGAGCGGGAGGGAGGAGGGAGAGGGGAGGCAGGGGGAAGCATACTTATCTGCTCCTGCAGTCTTCTCCCTCTGTCCGTACCAGCAGGGCTCACCTCTTCAGACATCTGGTGACCCAGGGGCTGGTGGGAAGCCGGAGCTAACAGGTCGAGCCCGGATCGACTTGACTTCTTGGGGGGCAAAAGAGGAGGCAGCCAGGCAGCGTCCAACAGATGGCGGCGGGCACTCCACGGGGGACCAGGAAGGCGCTATGCCGCCCTGCGTCCCCATCTAGAAGAAAATAACAAAAAGGGAGAAGAATCTAAAAAGTGTCAACCTCCTTCACCAGAAAGTAATTTTCATGTGATTAAGCGCTTTAACAGGTCCGAGCTGAGCTCCCTGCGCTCCCAGATGTAATTAGGTTCTGGGCACTTCATGTGCTGTAAATTTAGCACGTGATTCTAGCCTGGCTACAACCTGCAATATACACGGGTAGTGTCTGCGTAGTAGCGCCCATAGCCACCCAAAGCAGGCGCAACCCACGCACATTACAAGCTGTGACAGGGCTAGAAAGTACCCGAGCAGGGAGCTCATCGCTGGCCCAGTAGGAATATTTTCAACATTATTACTGTTAAAGCACTTAATCACATGAAGGGGAGAACTATAAAAAAATTAAATAAATTGTGGACAACCGCTTTAAGGCCTCTTTCACACAGGCGTCACAGATTTTGTCTGGATGCATTGCGAGTGCGCACGCAATTTCAATCAGTTTTGTCTGCGATTGCGTTGTTTAGTTTTTTCTGCGCAAGTGCAAAGCGTTTTAATGCGTTTTGCATGCACGTGATAAAAAACTGAATGTGGTACCCAGACCCAAACCCGGACTTCACTTAAGTTCGGGTTTGGGTTCAGTGTAGATTTTATTATTTTCCATTATAACATGGTTATAATGGAAAATAATAAAGTGAATGGACCTCATCCCTATTTATTGTCATCTCCTTGGCACTTGTGAAAGAGGCCTAAGTCTAATCTTTGAATGACTTCTTCTCCTACTTTCAAACGAAGCATGCTCTTCAGAAATGATGTCTACATGATCCAGGCAATGGTAAAAAGACTTTGCACTAATATCACTTGATAATAATTCATAAGTTCTGGACAAAGAAATCTTCCAGTAGTAAGGTTCGATGAAGAGAGAAGTGGTATTGTTTGGAGAGTTAACCTCTCGGGGTGCAAGAGGCATATGGATAGGGATCAAGAGCTGATCCCGCTCCACATTCGGCTGGTGCCAGCTGTATAATACAGCATTACCTGGGCACAATGACAGTGAAATATCCTTGGATTGTGGGAGGAAACCAAGGGATAACATACAATCGACGATGTGATGTCACCCTTGGTTACAGGTGACCCAAATACCCTACTGTTTTAAGATACAAGCGCTAATTATTGAGCAACCATGCCCAAGACTGTCAATCCTGCTTCTCCAAACTCGGACCATGTCATCATTCACCTCCTCCTTTGGGTACTTGGGATATGTATGTGACCAGGGGGTAATAGGCTTAGGAACATTGAGAAACACTGGAACTACATCGACATCGCCATCGCCTCACCTTCGGCACTCCCAACATGCACGCTTACTTTGCTGTTCTAACCACTATAGAAGTGAAAGGAGGATTCTGGGAGTTGTAGTTTCAGAACAGCTGGAGGTTGCTTATCTCTGACATACAGGCTCTCCTCCCATTGCTGGTACATGTCATCATTCACCTCCTCGGACTTGCTAGTACTGAGCTGAATGGTGGCTCAGTGGTCAGCACAGGTGTCTTTCGGTTGTGAGGCTCCCCGGTTCAAATCCACCCAATGCTGTTATCTGATGGAGGTTCTGTGTTCTCCTGAAAGATGCAGCTTGGTGGTAAGAGATGAAGGAAAGTATTGTTTGTGCGATTACATGTATAATTAATGGTGGTCTCCCGGGGTGGGAGACCAAGGAACAACCGGTATATATAATTTTTAAAAACCTAAGTCCAAAAGTTACTTTTTTTAATCTTACCTCACACTCTTTCTACTCAAACATATTTATTTTCCTCTCCTGGCTGACCTCCAAACACATTCTCTTTCTCCATCTCACACCAAATTACTACACACCATTTCTCCATCTCACACCAAATTACTACATTCCATTTTTCCATCTCACACCAAATTACCACCACTCACAACTCCATACAACTCTCACCCTTGGTCAGATTTGAACCTAGGACCTCACTGCTCTAACACACCAGCACCAACCGCTGGAGCCACCACACTGCCCAACACATGAGACCACTCGGAGGTGAGCAATGACATGGTCCAGCAATGGGAGGAGGTTGAAATGCAAATTATTTTTGCTGACCCATATAACAGCAAGATATTACACTGCCATAGTCAAGTGTAAGAAGAAACCCAGTGAGAACACACAATCTTCAGGCAAGTGTTGGGATTTGAACCAAGTATCACAGTACTAGTAATACACCAGCACTAACCACCAAACCACCATGTTGAAAACACTATGAAGAAAAGTATTCTTTGTGATATGCAATTACAATTAATGGTGGTCTCCCTGAGTGGAGACCAATCAGGGGTCAAGTCCTGGGAAAAAAAGTGTGGGAACTCACCCAAGATCCACTGCAACCCCCCCCCCTCCCCTCCAAAAAATAAAAAAGCACAGAAAATCTAGCATGCTGTAATTTGTGTCGCTGCGGACTAAAAAATAAATTAAAAAAATAGCACTTTTAGAAAAGTTTGTCCTGGGATTCGATCTCATGACCTCTACACAGCAGAAGCAAGGCATATGCCCTCACAGCTATGAAAGCTGTCTAGCTTGCTACTTAAAAAAAAATATATATAAGACTTCTACTGTAGGTAACTTTGCCCACTGTGTATGGATGTAGCAGAGCTGGGTGTGTTGGGGCAGCTGTCATGTGTATGGTTGTACACTAGGTATCAGTACACAAGGTATCAGTAGAAGTATCAGAAAAAGAAAAAAAAACACTTTTAGTTTGTCCTGCGATTCGAACTCATGACCTCTACACATTACAGGCAAGGCATTTACCCTCACAGCCATAAAAGCTGTTGAAGTAGTTGCTTAAAAAAAAAAAACTAAGACTTCTACTTATACCTAGTGTACTGATACCTAGTGTACAACCATACACATGACAGCTGCCCCAACACACCCAGCTCTGCTACATCCATACACAGTGGGCAGCTGTCATGTGTATGGTTGTACACTTGGTATCAGTAAACTAGGTATCAGTAGAAGTCTTATAAAAAAAAAAAAACACTTTTAGAAAAGTTTGTCCTGGGATTCGAACTCATGACCTTTACACATTACAGGCAAGGCATTTACCCTCACAGCCATAAAATCTGTTGAGGTAGTTGCTTAAAAAAAAAAAAACTAAGACTTCTACTTATACCTAGTGTACTGATACCTAGTGTACAACCATACACATGACAGCTGCCCCAACACACCCAGCCCTGCTACATCCATACACAGTGGGCAGCTGTCATGTGTATGGTTGTACACTTGGTATCAGTAAACTAGGTATCAGTAGAAGTCTTATAAAAAAAAAAAAAAAACTTTTAGAAAAGTTTGTCCTGGGATTCGAACTCATGACCTCTACACATCAGAGGCAAGGCATTTACCCTCACAGCCATAAAAGCTGTCAAGGTAGCTGTTTAAAAAAAAAAAAATAAGACTTCTACTTATACCTAGTGTACTGATACCTAGTGTACAACCATACACATGACAGCTGCCCCAACACACCCAGCTCTGCTACATCCATACACAGTGGGCAGCTGTCATGTGTATGGTTGTACACTTGGTATCAGTAAACTAGGTATCAGTAGAAGTCTTATAAAAAAAAAAAAAACACTTTTAGAAAAGTTTGTCCTGGGATTCGAACTCATGACCTTTACACATTACAGGCAAGGCATTTACCCTCACAGCCATAAAAGCTGTTGAAGTAGTTGCTTAAAAAAAAAAAACTAAGACTTCTACTTATACCTAGTGTACTGATACCTAGTGTACAACCATACACATGACAGCTGCCCCAACACACCCAGCTCTGCTACATCCATACACAGTGGGCAGCTGTCATGTGTATGGTTGTACACTTGGTATCAGTAAACTAGGTATCAGTAGAAGTCTTATAAAAAAAAAAAAACACTTTTAGAAAAGTTTGTCCTGGGATTCGAACTCATGACCTTTACACATTACAGGCAAGGCATTTACCCTCACAGCCATAAAATCTGTTGAGGTAGTTGCTTAAAAAAAAAAAACTAAGACTTCTACTTATACCTAGTGTACTGATACCTAGTGTACAACCATACACATGACAGCTGCCCCAACACACCCAGCCCTGCTACATCCATACACAGTGGGCAGCTGTCATGTGTATGGTTGTACACTTGGTATCAGTAAACTAGGTATCAGTAGAAGTCTTATAAAAAAAAAAAAAAAACTTTTAGAAAAGTTTGTCCTGGGATTCGAACTCATGACCTCTACACATCAGAGGCAAGGCATTTACCCTCACAGCCATAAAAGCTGTCAAGGTAGCTGTTTAAAAAAAAAAAAATAAGACTTCTACTTATACCTAGTGTACTGATACCTAGTGTACAACCATACACATGACAGCTGCCCCAACACACCCAGCTCTGCTACATCCATACACAGTGGGCAGCTGTCATGTGTATGGTTGTACACTTGGTATCAGTAAACTAGGTATCAGTAGAAGTCTTATAAAAAAAAAAAAACACTTTTAGAAAAGTTTGTCCTGGGATTCGAACTCATGACCTTTACACATTACAGGCAAGGCATTTACCCTCACAGCCATAAAAGCTGTTGAAGTAGTTGCTTAAAAAAAAAAAACTAAGACTTCTACTTATACCTAGTGTACTGATACCTAGTGTACAACCATACACATGACAGCTGCCCCAACACACCCAGCCCTGCTACATCCATACACAGTGGGCAGCTGTCATGTGTATGGTTGTACACTTGGTATCAGTAAACTAGGTATCAGTAGAAGTCTTATAAAAAAAAAAAAAAACTTTTAGAAAAGTTTGTCCTGGGATTCGAACTCATGACCTCTACACATCAGAGGCAAGGCATTTACCCTCACAGCCATAAAAGCTGTCAAGGTAGCTGTTTAAAAAAAAAAAAAATAAGACTTCTACTTATACCTAGTGTACTGATACCTAGTGTACAACCATACACATGACAGCTGCCCCAACACACCCAGCTCTGCTACATCCATACACAGTGGGCAGCTGTCATGTGTATGGTTGTACACTAGATATCAGTACACTAGGTATAATTAGAAGTCTTATATTTTTTTTTTTAAGCATTTACCTAGACGGCTTTCATGGCTGTGAGGGTAAATGCCTTCCTCTGATGTGTAGAGGTCGTGAGTTCGAATCCCAGGACAAACTTTTCTAAAAGACATTCTAAATGATCTCGTAGTGAAGGAGATGATGTCATTAGGGGGCGGGGCGCCATGAGAGGAGTCGCAGGCAGCGGCACCGCACAGACAGCTTCCTCTCAACTGAAGCCGCCCCTCCTCCCTTAACCTGCCCTGCACAGTGCGCTCCGTCTCCCCCTGTGAATCTGATTCAGCCGTGTTCTCCTGGCTTGAGGCTGAAAGGGAACAGCGTTCCTGCCATGAAAAAAGTGCAGGAACGCCGTTCCCATGCGTTCCCCCTCCACTCGACCCCTGAGACCAATATATAATTTTTAAAAACCTACATCACACTCTTTCTCACCACTCAAACATATTTCTTTTTCTCTCACAGCTGACCTCCAAACATATTCACTTTCTCCATCTCACACCAAATTACCACCACTCACAACCAATTAACAGACAGCACTTGCCATTGCTCAGATTTGAACCAAGGACCTCACTGCTCTAAGAAACCAGCACCAACCACTGGAGCCACCACACTGCCCATCACAAAAGACCCCCTAGGAGGTGAGCAATGACATGATCAAGCAAAGAGGAGGCATATTTCCATCACGCCCACTGTGTTTTCAAAAATGCTTTTGTGTGTGTTGGGCAGTATGGCGGCTTAGTGGATAGCACTGGGATGCTTGGTTCAAATCCAATTTGCTCTCCCATTTAATCCAGGGAGAACACACAAGCTTCATGCAAGTGATGCTCTTGATCAGATTTGAACCAAGGACCTCACTGCTCTAAGACATCAATCCTAACCACTGGAGCCACCACACTTCCCAACACAGGAGACTGCTAGAAGGTGGGCATCCAGTTTGTTAGGATATTTTCATCAGCCCCCATAGTGGTTTCAGAAATGTTGGTGGAGGCCAACAAATACTTAGGTTGTTTAATAGTTAAAAAAATAGGAAGTCCAAAACTCTTCTGTTTCCCACACCCATCATCACCACTCACATTCAAACTTCATAGAGAATTAGACCTTGCTCTCCCGCAACCACTCTTGCTCACATTTGAACCAATGACTTCACCACTCTAAGATGATCACATGGTGAGCGCTGCTAACATAGGAAACCGCTCTGAAGTAAATGATGACATGACCCAGCAAGGGGAGGAGGCCCCGATTAGGCTTTATTGTTATGTCCATCATGCTCACTGTGTTTTCAAAAATGCTTTTGTGTGTGTTGGGCAGCATGGTGGCTTAGTGGATAGCACTGGGATGCTTGGTTCAAATCCAATTTGCTCTCCCATTTAATCCAGGGAGAACACACAAGCTTCATGCAAGTGATGCTCTTGATCAGATTTGAACCAAGGACCTCACTGCTTTAAGACATCAATCCTAACCACTGGAGCCACCACACTGCCCAACACAGGAGACCACTAGGAGGTGAGCATCCAGTTTGTTAGGATATTTTCATCAGTCCCATAGTGGTTTCAGAAATGTTGGTGGAGGCCAACAAATACTTAGGTTGTTTAATAGTTAAAAAAATAGGAAGTCCAAAACTCTTCTGTTTCCCACACCCATCATCACCACTCACATTCAAACTTCATAGAGAATTAGACCTTGCTCTCCCGCAAACACTCTTGCTCACATTTGAACCAATGACTTCATCACTCTAAGATGGTAGCATGGTGAGTGCTGCAAACATAGGAAACCACTCTGAGGTAAATGATGACATGACCCAGCAAGGGGAGGAGGCCCCGATTTGGCTTTATTGTTATGTCCATCATGCTCACTGTGTTTTCAAAAATGCTTTTGTGTGTTGAACCAAGCACCGGGATGCTTGGTTCAAATCCAATTTGCTCTCCCATTTAATCCAGGGAGAACACACAAGCTTCATGCAAGTGATGCTCTTGATCAGATTTGAACCAAGGACCTCACGGCTCTAAGACATCAATCCTAACCACTGGAGCCACCACACTGCCCAACACAGGAGACCACTAGGAGGTGAGCAATGGCATGATTGAGCAATGGGATGAGGCATCCAGTGTGTTAAGATATTTCCATCAGCCCCATAGTGGTTTCTAACATGTTTTTGTGTATTGGGCAATGAAGTGGCTTGGTGGATAGCACTGGGGACTTGTGGTGCTGGGACCCTTGGTTCAAATCCAGTTTATTTTTGCTCACCTGTATAAAAACATATTACACAGCCATAGTAATCACGTACAGTCAAGTGTAAGAAGAAACACAGGGAGAACACAAAATTCCATGCAGTTATCATCTTAGAAACGAGGAGCCTAGTACTAGCAATACACCACTAACCACCATGTTGCCCAACACATGAAAGCACTTTTGATCTTGACTTTCACCCAGTGAAGCCAGTACTCTATGCTCTGCAAGGATGAGGTGCAATCACCACAAAACGCTGTCTGCAGATGAGATGCTGGCTTATTATTATTTTTTTGAATCAAATCATTTTTATTGTTTACAAAAGTTAAGCCTTTTCTTCAAGTACATTGTTATTTCCGACACAATGCAGAGTACAAAACCAAGAGATATGGTAACACGAGACATCCTCATATGGTACATCCATTTCCACATTAACATTATACACCATCAAAAATACAGACAGTATTGTACAATGTACATTTACAGAGTAAAAAGCGACTGTCTTAAGATACAGTACATGCCCAAAAACTAACCCCCCCGAGCAGGAACTAGAAAACCTATATCAAATCCTATAGCACAATATGGGTATGAGACATCCACTCCGACCACAATCTCTCAAACTTATGCAGGCAATCTCTCTTAAAAAACACACTTTTTTCCATAATCAACATATCATGCACCTTCCTCACAAATTCCTCCACCGTAGGCGGACTCCTCTGGATCCACCTCTGCGCCACCAATTTTCTGGCCACATATAGCAACCTACCCACCGCTACTTTAATAGTTTCGGTACCTCAGATTTCCGACGTATATCCCAACACACACACCATTGGGTCCTTTTGCAACCTCAGCAATAATCTGTGATTAATCATACTCAGTACCTCAGCATATGCACCAGGTCCGCACCTCCCTCCAAACACTTAGGACACTGATCATCTTTCCTGACACCAATTTTCCGTAAAAATACCGGAGTTTTGTACACTCTATGTATGATGAAGAGCTGTGACAATTTAGCCTGTTCACTTAAAGACACTTTGGGAACAGCCTCAAGCACATCTTCCCACTGATCCTCGGTCACGGCCCCCAAATCGCCCTCCCATTTCATCATCCGCGTCAGAGGGAACCCTTCTAAAAACTTACCAAGTAATAAAGTATACACCTGCGAAATCAATCCTCTCTTCCCCCCTTTCGGAAGGACAAGTTTATGTACCACATCCATTTTCGTTATAGTACACCCTTTCCTCACCGTTACCTCATAAGCGTGCCTCAGTTGCAGATACTGATAGAACCAGGCCTTTGGGACATTAAAATCCTGCTGTATAGTCTGAAAAGATTTGAACACGTTGCCCTCCAACAGTTGACCTATCCTCATCACCTCATGCGAAGACGTGCGAAGACGTGAATTCATGCAGTAGATTATTGTTCCATATAGGAGCAAGTTCCCCAACTCCTCCCATACCTCTAAGCTGCTTCACCTTTGCCCATACCTTCTTCATAAGTTCAATAAGCGGGACCTTCTCCCTCCCCCCATGCATTCCCGCCCCCTCCAGAATACACATGAGGTCCCGATTGCCCAACCAGTGCTGCAGTATATTGCCTGTCACGTCCGGCGACTGAAATTCAATCCAGCCCTTAAAGTGCTGGCACTGGGAGGCCAAGAAATAAATCCAGGCATTCGGGACTGCCAAACCCCCCTCAGTTTTAGGGTACTGTAACGTTTCCAGTTTGATTCTCGCCTGGCCATATTTCCAAATGAGGTCCCTGAACATAGAGTGTATTCTCTTAAACCTATCTAAAGGGATCCACACTGGGGCATTATTGAGTACATAGAGCAGCTGAGGCATCATTACCATTTTTAACAGATTCACTCTGCCCACTACGGATAGAAAGAGCCTACACCATGTCCGTACCTTGAGTCTAAAAGCAGCAAGCAAAGGAGTCAGGTTAAGTCCCTCAAAATCCAACAATCTAGGTGTTATGTACAATCCTAAGTATTTGAACTTATCCACCCAAGGAAGCCTACCATGAACTCGCTTAGCTGACCAGGCTGCCCGTCTACCAGCATCAAAGTAGACTTCTGCCAATTTATTCTAAGTCCAGAGAAACCACCAAACCTATCTATAAGTAGCATGGCCGCATCCAGAGATGTCCCAGTATCGCCCAGAAAAAGCAGGGTATCATCAGCATACATAGCTACCTTGTTCTGTATCCCACCATATCTGAACCCCACAATATGAGGTGACAGGCGTATTAGAGCTGCTAGTGGCTCAATAGCTAATGCAAATAATAAGGGCGACAATGGGCATCCCTGCCTGGTGCCTCTGGCCAGAATAAAACTGTCTGATAACCCCCCATTGGCTCTAATTCGCGCCCTAGTACTCGAGTATAACACCCTTACCCACTGTATAAACCGCACACAGAAACCCATAGCTCTCAAGACTTCCCACAAATAGCTCCACTCTACACTATCAAACGTCTTAGCGGCATTTAGAGTAAGTAAGGCCCTGTCTCCACAATTATCTGCCGGGATACTCAAGCTAGCATATAGTCTGCGGATGTTAATAGCAGTCGACTTCCCGGGCATAAAGCTCGTCTGATCAGGGTGCACAATGGTCAGAATCACCCTGGACAACCTGTTTGCCTACACCTTCCCAAGGAGCTTTACATCAGCCGTTAAAAGAGAAATCGGCCTATATGAGTCCGGTGACTTGGGATCCTTCCCCGGCTTGGGGATAACCACAATTATAGCCTCCTGCATAGAATGTGGTAACGAACCAGCCTCCAAAGAGTGTTCTAACACCTTAAGCAATTCAGGGAGAAGCACCCCCTGCAATTTTTTGTACACCTCGACAGGCAGGCCATCCGCCCCAGGAGCTTTGCCATTTGCCATACCTCCAAGCGCTGCTTCCAGTTCCTCAAGAGAAATCGGCTCTTCTAATCTCTCCCTATCCGCATCTGACAACACCGACAGTTGCGCCTCTTTTAAAAAGGCAGTCAGAGCCTCCCCAGAACTAGAGACGGTAGATGCATATAGGGACACATAGAAACCTTTCCGTATATCCAATATTCCTTTAGTGTCACTCCTACTATTTCCATTTTCGTCCCTCAATTCCTGTATACATGAAGATCCCCGCTGAGCCTGAGAAACAACAGACAGCAGGTGACCCACCTTTTCACCCTCCTCAAAAGATCTTTGGCGGTAAAAACTACGCTTCTGATCTGCAGCCTGCACTAAATGACACCTCAACTGCTCTTGAGCTACCGCCAGACCCTCACTATTAGCCAAGGAAAGTACCCTACCAAACACACGCTCGGCCTCCGCCACTTGCAGGTGTGCTTTAACGTCTGCTTCTCTAGATTTGGATTTGTGCTTACTAATTTCTTTAATCAGTAGTCCCCTTAAGAATGCCTTCATAGCATCCCAGACACCGTGTACTGACACCCTTCCCGCATTAATAGTAAAATATTCCCTGACCACCAGAGAAATCTCAGACAAATCCCCCAGTACATTAGGCCAATGCGGGTTACACTTCCACAACCTCGGTCCCTGTCCAAGCGCCCCCCAGGCACAAGTCAATCTGCACCAAGGAATGGTCAGACAACGACCGAGGGAGATAGACAATGCCCCGAATCAGAGACAACATCACATCATTAACAAGAGCCAAATCTATACGTGATAATGAATGATGCGTAGCAGATCTGCACGAGTACTCACGCCTATCAGGATTGCGTACTCTCCACACATCTAACAGACCGGTTTCAGTCATAATATTCTTTAAAGCAGCACTGCCTGGTGAACCACCTGACCCCTCTGCCCGACATCTATCCAAGGAATCATCCGGCGTGCAGTTAAAATCCCCCACTAATGGCAACCCAGGGAAGTCCGCCACGAAGGTCATAATGGCACGCACCAAAGGAGAAGCAAACGGCGGAGGCACATACACAGACACCAACACTACCTGGATCCCATCAATCTTGCACACAATACATACATATCTACCCTCTGCATCCACACACTGCTTCACATGAACATATCTAATACTTTTATGCACTAACACACATACTCCCCTGGAATGTGAGGAATGAATTGCATGTACCACATGCCCCACCAAGTTTTTACTAAGCCAATTTACAGTATCACTAGTCAAATGCGTTTCCTGCAGGCAGCAAATGGCAGGCTGGAAACGCCTCAAGTAATGAAAAATACTCTGTCTTTTCCGTGCATCCGCCATACCCCTCACATTCCAGCTCAAGAGTTTAATCACCTGTGTCATGGTAAAACAGTTTGATATAGCTACGTCTCACACCCCTCTCACGTCACATCCACACATAGTTCTCCCCCCAGCGCCTGCCCCTACCTAACTCCCTACCCCCCCCCCCCCCCACAACGCCCCCCCTTTATTAGAATACTACCCAAGGGAACAGCTGTTCCCCCTTTTCCAACTTTAAACCCACAAACAGGGCAATACGTAAATAACTTGCCCACAAATGAACAATAATCATTATTACTTCTATCAACACCTTCTCTCAGGTAGAGAATCCTCCCCACAACTGGGAAACACATCCCATAACCGCCTACTCCCACCTCAGAATTTACCACAAGGTAGCATAGTAGAATACGGTTCTTAACTGGTGCAACAATAATGAGACAGTAAAGAGCAAACATATATAGAAATTAAACCCAAGCTGCATATCTGCCTTCTTCAAGTGTCCAGGGCTCCATTCCTCAATTGCCGCTCGTGGACGTCCAGCCACTGTGTCACCTCCTCTGAATCTTCAAAGAATCTAGTAGATCCCAGTGCCACCACTTGTAATTTAGCAGGGAATAACATAGCATATGGAACCTGCAACCCTCTAAGCCTCCTCTTGACATCCATAAAGCGACGCCTCTGTACCTCATTCAAATATTCCGGGAAAATGGACACTTTGACCCCGTTTAGGACCATCTCCTCATTATCTCTGGACTGCCGCAGAATAGTGTCCCGCTTTTTAAAATGCTATATTTTCGCAAGAATAGGGCGAGGAGGTATGCCTAGTGGAAGCGGCCGCATGGGGACTCTGTGCGCCCGCTCCACCACATACAGGGAGGATAGGCCTTTCTCATGAAACAACTGGTATAACCATTTTTCATTAAATTCCGTGGCATTAGCCCCCTCCACCTTCTCCGGCATTCCCACAATGCGCAGGTTGTTCCTTCGCGATCTGTTCTCTAAATCATCTGCCTTGGCATATAAAGCAGCAATATCTTTCATAGACGTCTTGGACGCCATATGCAACGGCTGAACTATGTCTTCCAATGACGACACCCTCTTGTCCTGTTCAGAGGTACGCTCAGAAATCTTGTGCAGGTCGTGCCTTATTATGGAGACATCAGACCTCAAACTGCCGACTTGCACTGTGAGCACTTTCAGGGTGCTGTTACAACTGGCCACAGCAACCATAATGTCTTTCAGAGTGGGCTCCTCTGTAGCCGCGGCCCTAAGGCCTACTGTAACTTTAGCAGGGCATACAGGAGTCAGTAAAAGGCTGATCAACCGCATCCAGGCCGTCGCCATCCAAGGAACCGTCCTCCTGGTCAGAGGAGGTAAGTATATCAGTCCCCTTATCAGCAGCCCAATCGCCCACTCCGCTGTCTGTACGGGCATACTTGCTCGGTTTAGCTGCCGCGCTCTGGCTCACCATCTCTTGCAGCGCCATCATCTCCCAGCCATCGGCGCCATGTTGGCCTGCCTCCAGTCTGTCAGACTTCGTGACTTTGCTCGACTTATATATTCAGGCTCACAAATTCACCACAGCACCCACCGGACACTTCTCTTCCACCAGGTAAGGTTATTTCAAGGAAACGAGGAGTGCTACCGATCGTTTAGACAGGATACTAGCAGGAGCAGTGAACGGTGCGTCTTACTCCATGCGCTCGCAGGCCACGCCCCGAGATGCTGCCTTATTTAATATGAAAGTCATGTCTCAAGGTCTATTTAAAGGGTTGAACATTGACTTATAGGATAGCTGCCTTACATCTGGTGGCATTAGAGGCAGAGCTTGATAAGAGCTCATTTGCATCTCTTTGTTCACAGCACCTTTGAAAACACTATGAAGTGATGGAAATTTCATTGAAAAAAAATTAAAATGTCCCTGCACCTGTTGCTGGTTTATGTCACCACTCACCTCATAGTGCATGAAATTTTTTAGCTGCATGGTGGCTCAGATGGGTGGGTAGATCTACAGTCCGGTGCCCTCAGGACTGCCCTGAGAAAGCGTTGGTAGGGTGGTCTGAGCTGAACTACTGGCCAAGGCCAAAAGTTTAGAAAAAAAAAAGATTGGTTCAGGATAAAATTTATTTACATTTCACATTCTAAGGGCTCGTTCACATCAACGCTATTGTTTTCCACTCTTCTGCTCCACTGTAGAAGCAGAAGAACGAAAATGCCGAACCTAACAAATCCCATTGACTACATCGGGATCTGTTCGGGAGAAAAACATTTATCTGAAAAAAAGTCCTTCATGCTGGATTTTTCTTTCTTTGATTTTTGACGACCTCAGTGCTGGAGTCTCCAACGCAGATGAACAAGCCTTTAATGTTTAATACTTCATTCTTTCCATGAAGAAGAAACAGAGATATCACACATGGCTGGTGTCGTTCACACTGGTCAGCCTCCTACCACCACCACACACAGCTGTAGATCAGGGTTTACCAGTGAATAGACATTCCTTTTTTATTTTTTATTATTATTATTATTTTATTGATACGCGACAGAATAGTCAAATGACACATTTTCAAAAATGTAGTATCAGTAATATTTCTGAAATAATCAACAAAATATACATATACAATACAGCAATAGACAAAACTGCCCCTTTCAAACGTCTGTAACAAGAAAGTTATTTATTTGCCTTGGCTTTCCTTTCATCTTTTCCTTTAATTCATGGAAAGTCCATTTCTGTAACATGAAAAGAGAACAAAATTAATTACATCCTATACAAGACGGCTATTTCTTGTACCTCCAGATGCCCTCAGCAGCTTCAGTACCCATTTTCTTTCTATCACACAGCACATAAAGAAATAGTCTTCGATGGATTATGCCCAGACAGCCAGTCAATTCCACATCAGTCTTTAAATACCAAAATATTCCTCACATCCCATAAAAGCTCTCACAGTTCCATGCTGTATTCTTCCAAACCTTCTTCGCATACTCGCATTTCCAAAAAATGAAGATAGCTTGCACACTTCCCCACATCCTTCTCTTGGACAAACTTCACTATTTTTAATTCTCCTCCTACTCTGAAATTCCCTAGTCGGTAAACATCTATGGGTCACCATCCAAGCCAGGTCCTTCTGTCTACTTGTCAATTCCTTATTACTCACATTCCTCCAAACTATTCTACTCTCAATCAAACCCACCATACATTCAACAGTTTCTTTGGATTCTAGTCCCTCCATCACGTTCTTACTATTGCACCAATCCTTTCTAATCCAATTACTCCACAGTTGTTTTCTGATGAACCTATCTATTCTCACATACAACCAAGGGGCATCAAAGCCTATTGGTATCCTCAGATTACTACAGTAGTTGTTAACTTATGCTTTTACAACACACTCCCAGCCAGATATCTCAACATACAACCATACACACTTTACTTCACACTGACAGTCATACAAAAACTCACACACGTTACTGCAAGATACCTCTCATTATCCATCAGTCCTTTCCCACCATTGACTCTTCTCTTTCACATTTTTTCCGTCTTCAACTTTTCCATTCTTGAATTCCAAAAGAACAAAAACACCATCCTTATATTCCTGGACAAATATCTGTGTGGCAGAGGAAAAATATAATTACCATACAACAGTATTAGTGAAATAACAGATTTAATAACCAAAACTCTACCTTCAATCGATAAACTCCTTAAAGACCAAAAATGTATTTTACTAAAGCCCTCTCCTAACTTTCCTTCCCATACAAATCTCCATCAAAAAACACTTCCATGCCCCCTCCTCTCACTGTCCACACACGTGTCATTCTCCCTCCGATGCCAAAGGAACTCACATCCACTTTTGTCCACATCCAACTTAAAACCACTCATCAGACAAAAACATTCAATCAACAACTTAACTCTTCTCACCACCGCCATAGACTTACACACCACCACAATATGGTCTATATATCCAATCACCCGCACATCCTTACCCACACTTCCCAGAATCTCAATCCCCCGCATCACTTTATAGTGGAGACTAGCTATCTATATGTGGTTCACCTCATTAACCACAAAGCAGGTCAAGCAAATCTCCAAACCAGGAGCCTCATTCAGTGGAACATCTATTACACCTAAGGAGAACTCAGCTTGTGATCATACTGGGATGTGTGGTTCTACAAGACAGGTAGAAAGCCGTGTGTTCCCATATACACCCTATAGATAATTGAATCACTGCACAGCTTTTAAATGTCTACACAGCACTGGCCCTTTAAAAGGGTGGCCCCATTTTATACTGTTATGACATATCATTAGCATCCGAACTCCCAGGAAGATCCCAAGGAAAATCCCAGTGACTGAGGTGTCTTCAGCTTTTCTCCTTCACATCTCAGCTCCCGGCCACCTGCTGTGCAGAGAACTGCAGCACCATTCAGTATCTACACTGTAAGGACCCTGGGGGTCCCGGACATCAGACCCCTACGAAAAAATAATATACAACAGACACAAAGTACATGGGAATCATGGATTATTTCGTCGGATTGGTTATTGTTCCTGGAGGGTGACTTTCCTGCAGTGTATCCACTCCAGTTTTCACATTGAAAGCTCGGTTATTACTGATGCACCATGCAGTCAATGTGCTAATGACTCTCCAGCATGCATCATGTGACAGGTTCATCGTCAGGGGGCCCTGAAGAGACATTGTAGAAGTAAATTTGCCCCCATTTAGCGCCAAATCCTCCAACTGTACATGATAGCAAACTGGTTGCTTGCAGCCACCACTAGGGGGAGCTCAGCACATATGAATCTAAACAGCTACTAACTCTAAGGGATTTGTTATATTCTCGATGTACGGATCTCTCCCTAGTGGTGACTGCAGGAAAATGCTAGGACTCGATTACTAGAAGCAGGAAGAGTTGTTAAGTTTTCACTCTAGGGACCAGAGATGTGACATGCTCATCCACCAGAGTAGGTACACCACCAAGTACGGTAAGTCATGTTATATAGTGGGAATCACTGGTACTTACCATTATAGCTATGAAGTGTGATTTCGGACACCGCCAGTTCTATAACGGAAGATGGAAAAGACAGAGCATGAGCCCCAATTATTCTCACAAGGCTAGTTTCACACTACCGATACACAGGGAACAGCCTGCCAGAGCTCTCTTGATCCAGCTGCCTGAATGCCCGCTGGCGTGCGGTGGTTCTAGTCCGGCTGATTCTCAGTTGCAGCCGGTTCTCCGCTGGTCCCCATTATAGTAAATGGTGCCAGTGGGAAGTGGCGTTACTAAGGTGGGTGTCACCCCCGCCCCCTATTGTCTAAATATAATAAATACTATGGGGTCCCCATTGCAGCTACAGGAGTAGGAAGCAGGTTGTAGCTACTTAAAGATCATCTACAGCAGGCATCCTCAAACTGCGGCCCTCCAGCTGTTGTAAAACTACAACTCCCACAATGCCCTGCTGTAGGCTGATACCTGTAGGCTGTTCGGGCATGCTGGGAGTTGTAGTTTTGCAACAGCTGGAGAGCCGCAGTTTGAGGGTGCCGGATCTACAGGAAGCAGGTTGTAAGAGCTGGATTAGAGGAGGCATAATGGAAAAAGGAAAATCCTTGCAGTGTTACATGTGGTCCCGGTAGACATTTTACAACAGTCCACAAGTAGTTGACGTTATGGGACCCAATATTTGGAAAGCTGGATGTGAAGGAGTCGGAGAAGTCTGGAAAGGGAGCTGACAAAGATTACCTACATTATTACTAAATATTTAGATGGTGCCACCAATTCACAAAGCATCCACATAAATATAGATCCACATGGTGTCGACTGGTCATTTTTACTAAGGAATATAGTTTAACCGTTTATGTGCAAAAGGACAAAAAATAGAAGTCAGCTCCAATCAGATATCTGCACATAGACCAAGTCTATGCAGATATCTGATTGGAGCCGACTTCTTTTTTTTTCTTTTGCACATCAATGGTTAAACTATATTCCTTAGTAAAAATGACCAGTCCACACAATGTGGGTCTATATTTATGAGGGCCCCCCTGAGCAAAGATTAGTAAATGTGGCCCCAGCCCACAGTTCAGCAGACAGAGAGAACCCCTTATGTCTCGTCTCTCTAATAATTCCCCAGGGTATTAAATAATGAAATCGTCGGTCTGAAAATATAAAAAAAAAAGTCAATATGCGCTCTACCTACCTCCTCCTCCCTCCGGCCCGGCAATGGCAGGTCTGGCTGTGTGAGTAAGTCACTGCTGTCACGTGACTCGCCACCCATTAGCTCCAGACTCCAGTCCCTGCTGGCTGCTCCTGCAGTGCAGCCGCCGCGGCGCCACTCACCAGGCAGTCACCCCCCTGTTTACCACGTGACGGCCGAACCGACGTGCTTGTGAGTGAAAACTGAGACGGGTGACACCCCATCAGACTTGCGTCACCCGGTGCGGCCCGCCTTCCCCCTCGCAACGAAACTGCCGGCGGGCATTCAAGCAGCTAAACAGGCAACGTTGAAACCAGAGAGCTTCGGCAGGCTAGGGGGCAAGGGGCAGGAGCAAGACACACCTTGGCAGGGTAGCACAAAGTAGATAGCAGGGAGGAACTTAGGCAGATAGGAACCTCCCGTCTAGAAGAACTGCAGCAGCAGTCTGATACAGACATACCTCACGCACTTTGCTGCATCCCGCTGCTGCAGTATAAATGATAACACCGCCTCCTTCCCGCATGTGGCCAGTCACCAACGGACATCACGCTACTGTGGAGGAGAATAAAAGAAGGGGTGGGGCAGACTGACAGATCTAGCAGTCCTGTGTGTTAAGGGGCAGGGATGAATGGGCTTTCTGACAGGCCTTTCTGTAGGTGAAACGGTCGGCTGTTGACGGCAAAGTCTGATGATATCTCTAGTATCTTCATATGTGCCACCGATCTGTAGAGCCAAAATTGCACTGGCTGTATAGATGCTGGATGTGGCAAGTGACCCCCTTATTTTAAATTTCTGACTGTGACCCCGACAGCAGTACTGCCCTGGTGGCGGCCCTGCCCCCACTGATCTGATTTAGATTAGCAAGTATCGGAAAACCCTTTTAATGTGGTCTTGGCATTAAAGACCTTCAATTGTTTAATGCCAAGACCACACTGGATTGGTGAGGGTTTGACTAGACCTGTGGGCATGCTCAGCAGAATGAGCATGCTCAGATATTTCCTTAGCTTCTATTTACTATAATAGATGGCGATTGTGATGTACGGCCAGTGCTTAGTCTGAACCAGGGACGCGGAACGTCAGATCTCATGACGAAAGAAAATGACATTGCTAATCTACCGTGAACATAACATTTTTCTACTGTCCTCCGGGAACAGAAGAACTGGTAGATTACAAAGCATTATACTTGGTGAGTCTCATACTATCTGTGTTTGTTTGTTACTAGGGTTGAGCGAATCCGAACTGTAAAGTTCGGGTTCATACCTAACTTTAGGATTTTTGGACCCCGGACCCGAACCGAACATTTTCGTAAAAGTTCGGGTTCGGTGTTCGCGACTTTCTTGGCGCTTTTTGAAAGGCTGCACAGCAGCCAATCAACAAGCGTCATACTACTTGACCCAAGAGGCCATCACAGCCATGCCTACTAATGGCATGGCTGTGATTGGCCAGAGCAGCATGTGACCCAGGCTCTATATAAGCTGAGTCACGTAGCGCTGCACGTCACTCTGCTGTTACAAGTGTAGGGAGAGGATGCTGCTGGACTTGTGATTTCAGGGAGAGAATAGGAGAGAATCTAACTCAGAGATCTACTAGACAATAGTTGTGTGGGTGCAGGGCACAATCGTTTTACCCTGCCCTGAGCCATTGACCAAAAATACTAACTTTTAGAATTCTGTTAGTAGGTGGGTGGCGGCGGCGCCATTTTATGCAATGCTCAGTGCACCAGCACTGCATCTGAGCTTTTGGGACATTGCAAATCACAATTTTTGTGGGGCAAACTACAACATCTGGATTAGTCCGTGTGCAATTTAAGGTAGAAATACACCCATCATTTTCTGGGTTTGAAAAACACAATTTTTT
The DNA here is from genome assembly GCF_014858855.1 of Bufo gargarizans. Classification (NCBI taxonomy): domain Eukaryota; kingdom Metazoa; phylum Chordata; class Amphibia; order Anura; family Bufonidae; genus Bufo; species Bufo gargarizans. Next base: position 89,243,456 of record NC_058090.1, on the reverse strand, counting down.
TTTTCAAAAAACAGTATTTTCCAGATCTGCAAGTGTTAAATTCAAGTTAATATATACAGCATTCATATTCTGTTAGCAAAAAAACACTTTTTGGGCAATCTACAACATCTGTATTAGTCAGTGTGCAATTTAAGCTAGAAATACACCCATCACTTGCTGGGTTTGAAAAACACACTTATTTGACAAAAAACACTATTTTCAGGCCTTGCTGCATCAGTACGTGTGAACAGTCGTTTGGGCTCCAAAAATTTAGTTGGCAGCCTTTGATGCAGATGTCATTGTGAGATACACCCTTAAAACATTTGGGTTACATTGATATTTTAAATACCGCCATTTTGTGCACCAATATTGAATTCAGGCCTACAGAGGTTCAGGCCCTGTGAGATACCACCTCTACATACAGGGGTTTAAATCAGGCATTTGAAATACAGCCATTTTGTGCAAAGTATATTGAATTCAGGCCTAAAGTGGTTCAGGCCGTTGAGATACCACCTCTACATACAGGGGTTTGAATCAGGCATTTAAAATATAGCCATTTGAAATACAGCCATTTTGTGCAAAGAAATCTTTGATTGAGGCCTAGTCTGGTTCAGGCCATGTGAGATGCACCCTTTACATACTGTTGTTCTTTTTTACTATTAATTAAACACCCATTTTAGGCAAGATCCTAAATTCAAAAAATATGAGGAGAGCGTCAAATAAGGGACGTGGCCCAGGTCGTGGTGCTGCTGGTGGAGCTCCTGTTGCAGGGAGAGGACGTTGTCGATCTGTGCCAGCTACACGCACAAGTGAAACCACTTTTCTCAGGTGCGAGTAGGTGACAAAACCTTCAGCGGTATTTGGTCGGGCCTAATGCTGCTTTACGAATGGTGAGGCCTGAACAAGTACAGGCGATAGTAGATTGGGTTGCTGACAGTGGATCCAGTTCCTTCACATTGTCTCCCACCCAGTCTCCTGCTGAAAGACCACAGTTGGCACCTGCAGCCAATGTCCATCAGTCTTTCACCTCACCCCCTTGCAAATCAGCCAAGCAGTCTGAGCCCCAAGTCATGCAGCAGTCTCTTCTGCTTTTTGATGACTCTGTTAGCAGGGTTTCCCAGGGCCATCCACCTAGCCCTGCCCCAGAAGTGGAAGAGATTGAGTGCACCGATGCCCAACCACTTATTTTTCAAGATGAGTACATGGGAGGACCATCGCAGCACGTCTCGGATGATGACGAAACACAGGTGCCAACTGCTGGGGCTTTCGAAAGCGTGCAGACCGACAAGGAAGTCAGGGGTGAAGACTGGGTGGAAGATGATGTGGAGGACGATGAGGTCCTCGACCCCACATGGAATCAAGGTCATGCGAGTGACCGATGTAGTTCGGAGGAAGAGGCGGTGGTCGCACAGAGCCACCAGCACAGCAGAAGAGGGAGCAGGGTGCAAAAGCGGAGCGGCCGTCCTCTAGACAGTACGCCTCCTACTGCCCACCGCAGCAAGGGACCGAGCACACCAAAGCCAGCTCCAAGGAGTTCCCTGGCGTGGCAGTTCTTCAGACAATGTGCTGACGACAAGACACGAGTGGTTTGCACGCTGTGCAATCAGAGCCTGAAGCGAGGCATAAACGTTCTCAACCTGAGCACAACCTGCATGACCAGGCATTTAAGTGCAAAGCACGAGCTGCAGTGGAGTAGACACCTCAAAAACCAAGAAAGGTCTCTGGCTCCTCCTGCTTCCTCTTCTGCTGCAGTCGCGGCCTCTTCATCCACCTCTGGAGTGACAGTGCCACCTGGCACCCCACAAACAGAGGATCTGCCAGCAACACCAACACCTGGGTCACCAAGCATCTCCACAATGTCACACGGAAGCGTTCAGCTCTCCATATCCCAAACGCTGGAGAGGAAGAGGAAGTACCCCCCTACCCACCCGCGATCCCTAGCCCTGAATGCCAGCATTTCTAAATTACTTGCCTTTGAAATGCTGTCATTCCGTCTGGTGGAGACGGATAGTTTTAAAGGCCTTATGGCGGTGGCTGTCCCACAGTACGTCGTGCCCAGCCGCCACTACTTTTCAAGGCGAGCCATCCCTTCCCTTCACAACCAAGTAGGGGACAAAATCAGGTGTGCACTGCGCAACGCCATCTGTGGCAAGGTGCACCTGACTACGGATACGTGGACCAGTAAGCACGGTCAGGGCCGTTATATCTCCATAACAGCACACTGGGTAAATGCAGTGGCGGCTGGGCCTGAGGCGGATAGCAGTTTGGCGCATGTCCTTCCACCACCGAGGATTGCAGGGCGCTTCAGTTTGCCTCCTGTTGCTTCCTCCTCCTACTCTGCTTCCTCATCCTCTACCAGCTCCTCATCCGGTCAGCGTAACACCTTCACCACCAACTTCAGCACAGCCAGGGGTAAACGACAGCAGGCAGTTTTAAAACTTATCTGTTTGGGGGACAAACCCCACACCGCGCAGGAGCTGTGGACGGGCCTTGAACAACAGACCGATGAGTGGTTTGAGCCAGTAAGCCTCAAGTCCGGCCTGGTGGTGTGCGATAATGGGCGAAATCTCATAGCAGCTCTGGGACTAGCCGGTTTGACGCACATCCCTTGCCTGGCGCATGTGCTGAATTTGGTGGTGCAGAGATTCCTTAAAAATTACCCCGACATGTCAGAGCTGCTGCATAAAGTGCGGGCCGTCTGTGCGCGCTTTCGGCGTTCTCACCCTGCTGCTGCTCGCCTGTCAGCGCTGCAGCGTAACTTCGGCCTTCCCGCTCACCGCCTCATATGCGACGTGCCCACAAGGTGGAACTCCACCTTGCACATGCTGGCCAGACTGTGCGAGCAGCAGCAGGCGATAGTGGAGTTTCAGCTGCAGCACGCACGGGTGAGTCGCTCGGCGGAACAGCACCACTTCACCACCAATGACTGGGCCTCCATGCGAGACCTGTGTTCCTTGTTGCACTGTTTCGAGTACTCCACCAACATGGCCAGTGCCGATAACGCCGTTCTCAGCGTTACTATCCCACTTCTATGCCTCCTTGAAAAAACGCTCATGGCGATGATGGAAGAGGATGTGGCACAGGAGGAGGAGGAGGAAGAGGGATCATTTTGTAGGGTTTCCGGCCAGTCATTCCCAAGTGGCTCCGAGGGTGGGTTCCTGCACCCACAAACCCAAGGTACACAATTGTCCAGCCAGGGCACAGTTCTGGAGGATGAGGAGGTGGAGGATGAGGAGGAGGAGGAGGAGGAACCATGTTCACAGCAGGGTGGCACCCAGACCAGCTCATGGCCATCACTGGTGCGTGGATGGGGGGATACAGAGGACACAGACGATACACCTCCCACAGAGGACAGCTTTTCGTTGCCTCTGGGCAGCCTGGCACACATGAGCGATTACATGCTGCAGTGTCTCCGCAACGACCGCCGAGTTGCCCACATTCTAACTTGTGCTGATTACTGGGTGGCCACGCTGCTGGATCCCCGTTACAAGGACAACGTACCGTCCTTAATTCCGTCACTGGAGCGTGATCGTAAGATGCGCGAGTACAAGCGCACGCTGGTAGACGCGCTGCTGGTGGCATTCCCACCTGACAGCGGGGGCACAGTGGAAGCACAAGGCGAAGGCAGAGGACGAGGAAGAGGTCGCCAACGCAGCTGGGGCACCGCCAGCACCTCAGAAGGCAGGGTTAGCATGGCCGACATGTGGAAAAGCTTTGTCAGCACGCCACAACAACCAGCACCACCAGCTGATATGGAACGTCTTAGCAGGAGGCAGCATTTCACCAACATGGTGGAGCAGTATGTGTGCACACGCCTACACGTACTGAATGACGGGTCTGCCCCCTTCAACTTCTGGGTCTCCAAATTGGGCACATGGCCTGAGCTTGCCCTTTACGCCTTGGAGGTGCTGGCCTGCCCTGCAGCCAGTGTATTATCTGAACGTGTGTTTAGCACGGCAGGGGGCGTCATCACAGACAAGCGCAGCCGCCTGTCCACAGCCAACGTGGACAAGCTCACGTTCATTAAAATGAACCAGGCTTGGATCCCACAAGACTTGTCTGTACCTTGTGCAGAATAGACATTTATACCACCATCAAACATACATTCTTGTACTCAAGTCAAGTGCAATGATTCTTTGTTTTCTTTTTTTTTATTTGTCCCAATATTTTGGGGGCTACCTACCCCAATAAAAAATAAAAAATAACATTGTTGGCTACCTCCTCCTCCTCCATTGCTGCCTCCACCTACAACACCACATTCACCGCCTCCTCAACCTCCGACTCCATATCCACCTCCTTCTCTGAGTTGCAGGTTAATAATTTGTAATTTTTAGTTATTTTATTTTAAGTTATTTCCCTATCCACATTTGTTTGCAGAGCAGTTGCCATGCTCTTAAGCACATTTTACTGCCTTTTACATCCCTCTAGCCTTTTCAAGGACTATTTTAGAGCCATTTTAATGCAAAAAAGTGCCAATTTTAGTGCCCTAAATTGAAAAAAATTCTTATTTTCAATTGTCGGGTGACATTTTACCATTTTTGGCGTATACAAACCCCTGCTGTGCCTGGGTGACAGGGGCCTAAATCTCTCAAAATCCTCTGTTCTATTGCTGGGTGACATGAACCCCCTTTTGCCGTGAATGAACCCTGCTGTGCCTGGGTGACAGGGGCCTAATCTCTAAAAATCCTCTGTTCTATTGCTGGGTGACATGAACCCCCTTTTGCCAGTGAATGAACCCCTGCTGTGCCTGGGTGACAGGGGCCTAAATCTCTCAAAATCCTCTGTGCTATTGCTGGGTGACATGAGCCCCCTTTTGCCAGTGAATGAACCCCTGCTCTGCATTGCTGACAGGGAACTAAATTTAGTGAAAACATCTGTTACTGATCGGAAGATGCGCGACTACAAGCGCACGCTGATGCACAAGGCGAAGGCAGAGGAGGAGGAAGAGGTCGCCAACGCAGCTGGGGCACCGCCAGCACCTGAGAAGGCAGGGTTAGCATGGCCCAAATGTGGAAAAGCTTTGTCAGCCTTGGAGGTGCTGACCTGCCCTGCAGCCAGTGTATAGTGTGAACGTGTGTTTAGCACGGCAGAGAGCATTATCACAGGCCGCAGCCAATGTGGACAAGCTTACGTTTATTAAAAGGAACCCGGCATGGATCCCACAGGACTTGTCCGTACCTTGTGCAGAATAGACCTTTATACCAGCCTCAACCATCCATTCTTGTACTCAAGTGCAATTATTCTTTGTTTTATGTCCCAATATTTCGGGGGATACCCCAATTTAAAAATAAAAAATAACACAAATCAGTGTTGGCAATGGCTACACCTATTCCTCCTTCACCGCCGCTTCCATTTTCACCGCCACGTCAACCTACACCGCCACATCCACCGCCTCAACCTCCTACTCCTAGATCCAGATTGTTATTTTTAATTTTTCTGTATTTTGTTATTTTAAGTCATTTCCCTATCCACATTTGTTTGCAGAACAGTTGCCATGCTCTTAAGCACACTTTGATGCCTTTAGCAGCCCTCTAGCCCTTTCCAGGACTATTTTAGAGCCATTTTAGTGCCCAAAAGTTCGGGTTCCCATTGACTTCAATGGGGTTCGGGGGTCAAGTTCGGGTCCCGAACCTGAACTTTTTTGTGAAGTTCGGCCGAACTCGTCGAACCCAAACATCCAGGTGTCTGCTCAACTCTATTTGTTACCAGATGCTGTGTGTTGATCCACCACCATCAGTGAAGTCTTCAACCGAGACACTCATACGGATGATTAGATGTAACCGGATCAGACTAGTGAAATGCAATGTGTCCATGGTTTTACTGCCATGGAGGTCTTCAGAGGATTCCATGATGCTTCGACTATAGACAGCTACGTGGTCTCATATTTCTTCACAATAGTCCAGACATATTCCAAATGTTTAGCCTAAAAGTAAAATCTCAGTTCTGGAACTCGCATCATCAAACGTGTGAGACCTCAGGTTCATGTGAATAAAATGACAGATGTGAACAAGTGTTATGACACAGCCAGAATCCAGAAACAAGTGTTCAGTTTCCCTGCAGCGCCACCACAGCGGAAATAAAGTATTACAAGCTCTCATTAAAATGAATGGGATGTCTTATCCATGTGAGTGCTGAGTCCTCCAGAGTGAGAGATGTACAGTAGATCTTTGTAGCTGCTCTCCACTCTGGTTAACAGATGAACACCTCTCCATTACCTCAGGTACCCATCACTACATCAGTGTGTTATATCAGTAGGGTGAGGCAATACCCAAATTCTATCTGCTAATCGCGGCGTTTACAGTATTGTAAGATCTTGGTCCTAAAAGAGTCCTGAGAAGGAGGTTTTAACTCGTGTTGAGAACATCACTCCAGACAGGTGGTATGCTTACTGGATTTATTTGAATAATTAAAATTCTGCACCAGTAATACAGAGTCATAATCAGTATACAGTTTAACAAGCAACAATTCACGTGGAAAGCCCTTCTACAGGCTGAAAACAACAGATTCTTTAGACAACATCCGTACCAATACTCTATTAAGGCATATAATTGTCCAAGAGGAGGCTCAAACGAGCAGTTCCCACTCTCGAAGACCTGGTCAGTTCATGCATTAAAGGGGTTTTTCAGGCTCCAGACAATGATGGCCCAGGAGAGGTCATTATGATCAGATTACAGAGGGTCCAACCCCCCCCCCCCCCCCCCTCAATGATCAGCACAGTTCTCTGCAGCCTCCGGTGCTGGAACCAGCATTGTGAATCAAATAGGAAGCAGAGCTCCATTCAAAGAGTAGTGGTCATGCCAGGTTACTGCAGCTCAGCCACCATTAATTTCAACGGAATGTAAGGTGCAGTAACCCAGCACAACCACTACACTTTGAACAGAGCTCTGCTTCCTGTTCTATTCATAATGCTAATAATGCTGGTTCCAGCACAGGAGGATGTCAGGCCCACACCGATCAGATATCAATGATAGGTCAAAAGATAGGTCATCAATATTGGGAGCCTGGGAAACCCCTTTAAATGGATAGCCATGCCAGGAACTAGCAGCAGTTAGCAGAAAAAGAGCTGTAGAATTGCTGCAATTCTGCATTAAATCATCATCAAAAGCAGCACATAAGATAGGGCGTGAAACAATACCTCGTGTGAAGATAACTACGGATGAGTGAATCGACTTCGGATGAAACAGCCGAAGTCGATTTGCATAAGACTTCGCTTCAATACTGTATGGAGTGAGTGCTCTGTACAGTACTAGAATGTATTAGCTCCGATGAGCTGAAGTTATTACTTCGCGGAGGTACCACTTGGAACCGAACCAGAGTTCGGGAAATGGTTTTATACAGTATAGATCAATTTCTGAAGTTATTATGCAAAGTCTTGCGAGACTTCGCAAAGTAATAACTTCGGCTCATCGGAGCCAATACATTCTGATACTGTACGGAGCGCTCGCTCCGTACAGTATTGAAACAAAGTTTTATGTGAATAGACTTGGGATGTTTCATCCCTAATCTGGGTACATGGAAGTGAGACTGGAAAGGTTAGATTTTAGATGGAGGTGAGACCACCATACATATTGTCAGATGATACATCTGTTTTCAGCAGGACTGGTCTAGATCAGGCATGGCCAACCTGTGGCTCTTCAGCTGTTGTAAAACTACAACTCCCACCATGCCCTGCTGCAGGCTGATAGCTGTAGGCAGTCTTAGGCTTCGTTCACACCAGCGTTCAGCCTTTCCGTTCTCCTGCTCTGTTATAGGAGCAGGAGAACAGAAAGGACGGATTAGGCACATAACTGAGCCGAGCGGAGCCTATGGACCCCATAGACTATAATGGGGTCCGTTAGGTTTACGCTCAGAAGATGATTTTGGAGCGGAGACAAAAGTCCTGCATGCAGTACTTTCGTCTCCGCTCCAAAATCATCTTCTGAGTGTAAACCTAACGGACCCCATTATAGTCTATGGGGTCCGTAGGCTCCGCTCGCCTCAGTTATGTTCCCAATCCGTCCTTTCCGTTCTCCTGCTCCGTTATCGGAAAGGCTGAACGCTGGTGTGAACTCAGCCTAAGCATGCTAGGAGTCTTAGTTTTGCAACAGCTGGAGAGCCTCAGGTTGGCCATGCCTGGTCTAGTGTTTATGGGATTTTTGACTCTCCCTCAACATTGGTCACTTTGATTTCAACAACTGATTATGTTCTCCCGGTAGATAAGCCACCATCATCACTTTGGCCATGTAAAAATATACGTTTTTATCACAACTTTTAATCGAGTACATAGGGAGATTAGGATCATTCTCCAGCGCCATTGGCATTTATTGTTAAATGACTCTTGTCTGAAGGACAGGTTGCCTTTTAAGCCTAGCCTTTAGGGGGCCCACCATACTTGGTAATATTTTGACTCCCAGTAAGCAGAAGAAACCTCATGCCATGGGTGTTAGCAGTTTTCATCCCCCACATCAAAGGTTCCTTTCTATGTGGAAACCTACGGTGCTTGTGCTGTAGTATTTTTCACAGAACTAGCTTTTGTATATCCACAGTAACCAAAGACAGGATTGACTTTAATGGGTTCCTCAACTATGGTCCAGACTGTGATCCGTTTACTTTAGCGCCAATGGGGCCTGCAATATGTGGGATGTACGATTTGTGGGGTTCGCGTACGAAGCTGTGTACTTTTATCTCCTTTTATTAGAGGATGCATAGAATCATTATATATAATTTTTTCGCTTATCAATCTATGTATTTAGTCTTTTGTATTTTAATACTTTACTTATGTTAATTATTTTAATTGTCTGGTTGTTGTTTGAAGATACTAATATGTCAAGGGTTCTTTCCTGTTGTAGACTAGGCCCTGACCCGCATATTGAGCTGCTCATATGTGTTTTATTATGGCCTGATGAAGATGTGATGCCCACATCGAAATGTGTCGGCTTTTTATTGTTTTTATAAAAAAAAGTACCATTTTGCTACATCAGTCTGTTTTCTCTAAACTTGTTCCACCATTGGATAAAGTCGTACTCTATGTTATACTGAGGTAGATCCGCATCTAGTAGTCGAGTAACCTGTATGAAGGCTTCTTAGATAAGGAGATATTTTAACTAACAAGGTACAAGACATTGGGATCCTTTTGGTCTCTTGCAGACGAACATAATGGCTCCGTGCCTGTGCTGTGGGCCGCAAATTGCGGTCCACAATGCACGACACAGACCCTGGGCCGGCCTTATGCGGATCGCGACCCCATTCACTGGAATGGGGTCCGCAATCCGTAGTTCCGCAAAAAGATAAGACTAGTTCTATCTTTTTTGCGGAACGTCACACCACAGAAGCACTCTGTAGTGCTTCTGAGGGTTTCCGTTATGCATCTCCGGATTTGCGGACCCATTCAAGTCAATGGGTCCGCATCCGTGATGCGGAATGCACTCGGAACGGTGCCCGTTTATTGCGGATCCGCATATGTGGTCAGCAATACGGCAACGGGCAGCACATGTTCGTTAAGCTAAGGACTTAAGCTAAGGAAGGACCCAACCAATTTCTATGAGAATGAAGGAACCATATGTCCACCAACCTTGTCACTTTCTCTCAAAAAAGTATGAAGGTGTAAAATAAAAAAAAATTAAATAATACTGACCTTACTGATCCCCTGTCGCTTCAATGGTATAAGCAAGTGACTGGTTACAATGGTCACACGTGCATGTTGAAATGTCATTCCTGGAGGTCAGAGTACAAAGACCGGCGGGGGACCAGTAAGGTGACTATAAAGTGACTAGTGCTCAGCTTGTTATTTTACACCATTTTAAGATTTTGGGGTGAGACAAACCCTCTAGCTTAGAGATCTCCATATCTAATGAAAATCACAGACTTCTAGCAGCAAACTATTAGTGCAAATACAATTAACACCACATAATATTCAAAGATGCAAAAAATATTTAAAGATAAAGAAAATAAATAAGTGGATAAATAATTATTTAAAATAAAAATAAATTATGATTAACTTTTTTTGAATTGATGAGGCAGCAGATAATGCCACCAAGGACCATCCACCATATGCCTTCACGTCTGGTTTCCTAAAAGAGACACAAACTATAGGTTAAAGGCTTTCTACTGCTTTCTACATACATATCACATACATATTATTTATAGTGGAAGATGAAACAGCAGAGAATTTAAAGGAATAACTTACAAGGGTTCCAATTCTTTCAATAACCTTCTACAAAATAGTGACATGTCACAAATCTTGAATTGTGGGGGTCTGGGTGCTGAGACTCCCTCCGAACACTGAAATGAAGGGGCAGAAGCACTCAGCTTAACACTGTACCTCTTTGTTCCTGTTCAGCTCTCTTCAGAAGGAGAGGTATGGAATTAAGGTCTATGGACTTTCTATGAATCCATACAACAGGGGTCTTCAACTGGCGGACCGTGGTCCAAATCCAGACTGTGGTTCTCAGCTGTCCGGACCCCTGTATTCCCCCTATTCAACTGTATTTGCATCCTCAGGACGGGGCCACTAAAGGGAGCATAACTATATGTGGAGGACCATCTAAGGGGCCACTGTGTGTAGAAGCCAGCTAAAGGGGAGGAATCACTGTGTGTGGACAGGCACATAAAGTGGAATAACTCAATGGAGAAGGGGTAACTTCTGTGTGGGTGGGCCACTTAAAGGAGTTGACTTATCTTGGACATATCGCTAGGATCTGTCCCCAATATCTGACAGGTACGGCTCCCACCTATCCTTAGAACGAAGCCCGTAAAGTGACTGAGGGCGCACCGCTCAAGCATGGCTGCCCGCCATTCATTTCTATGGAAGTGGCAAAAAGCCCTATAGAAGTGAACGGAAAGGTGGCTGCGCTTGCGTAGTGTGTTTCCCATTCATTTCAATGGGACTCCCGAAAATAGCCAAGCGCTCTCCCATAGAAATAAATGGAGGGCGTCCGTGCATGTGCAGTGAGTCACTTTTTGAGCTCCGTTCTATCAGACATTGGGGTCGTACCCTAGTGATATTCCATCGATTTCCAAGATGAGAGAACCCTATAAGGGAACATCATACTGTGTGAGGGGAGCACTTAGCGGGCATCCTCCCCATTTGTGTTGGGGGCACTTTAAGGGGCCTCATTCTGTGTGAGGTGCACTTTAGGAATCATCCTACTGTGATGGTGCACTTAGGGGCATCATAATGTGTAGGGAGCACCAAGGCATCACCCTGCAGTGAGCGGGCACTTAGGGGACATCCTACTGTGAGGAGGCACTATATTCTGTGGAAGGCACTAAACGGATATCATACAGTCCAAAGGACGCTAAGGGGCATCATTATTGTTAAGAGGCACTATGAGGACATTCTTTCTGTATGGGGGGGCACTGGTATTGTGTAGTAAGCAGAAAGGGAACACATACTTACGCACCCCTGCCATACACTGTTGATTCGGAGAACAGAAACAAAGGGGTGCAGTGTTGCTGCTACTACAAAACAGTGGCGATGTTGCCCCTATAATTCCGTGGTGAAAAATCTGCACTGTTTATGCCCCCTTGTAGTCATACACCGTTACATACAATTAAGGGCATCCATTTCCTTTCCATCAAACATAAATTAATGCTGTAGCGTGGTTATTGCGAGGACGACTCCAGAGATCATGTGCACACCTACACTCGCTTTCAAATTTGATGTATCTGAAATAAAAGATGAAATACAATTATTAATTGACATACTTTGCCTTAGGCTACTTTCACACTAGCGTTTCTATTTTCCGGTATTGAGATCCGTCATAGGATCTCAATACCGGAGAAAGACGCTTTCGTTTTGTCCCCATTCATTATCGTAACTGAACAGAACGGAATGTTTTGTGGTTGCGTTTCCATACCGGAGAACAAACTGCAGCAAGCTGCGGGTTTCTTTCCGTCATGGGATGTGGAGCAACATGGATCCGTCATGACCCACAATGCAAGTCAAAAGGGATGGATCCGTTTTCTCTGACACAATAGAAAACGGATCCGTCCTCCATTGACTTTCCGTGGAGTTCATGACGGATCCGTCTTGGCAATGTTAAAGATAATACAACCGGATCAGACAGTTGTATTATCAGTAACGGAAGCGTTTTTGCTGAGCCCTGCCGGATCCAGAAAGAACGCTAGTGTGAAAGTAGCCTTACTGTTTTGTTCTCGGAAAGTTTAAAGGGGTTGTTCGGAACTGGACAACCCCTCTTGAAAAGTCAGATCAACTGCGTGCGGATACACAAATACTTAGTCATCGTGACTGCCCCAGAGGTAGCAGCTCCGACCTATGGCTCCACCCATTACGATCTCAATAAACAGGATATATCGCTCGTCCCCATGCTATATAGTGGTTTGCCGGTGGCAGATCGTGATTAGACACCACGATGTGCAACCTGCAAACAATAATTTTTTAATATGTCAAAAGATGTTTCGTTCATCGGGCAATCAGCGGCAGTATTACACTGCACGATGATCACAAACAAGCGTTCATACAAACGCTCAATAGCAATTATCTGCCAAAATATTGGCAGGTGTATTACAGGATTAAGGGCTGTAACTTACTTGAAATGTATCAGGACTCGTGCGACAATCTTGGTCTTCTTTGAAAAACTAGATTATCAGCTTTCAAACGAAACCAAAATTGTGCCTGTAGCCCAATGGCAGCCTAAGAAATAGACCTCAGAAGGGCCCCCACTGTTCGGGCTGATCAGTGGGGGCTTAAAGGGGCTCTCCAGGAATAATTTAAAATAGCTGCCAGCGACGTGTCTTAGATTGTGGGCAGAGCTGGCTACCACTTGATGAGCTGCCTAGAGAGTGTGGGGTGGGGCAACACTGCACTGCTCTATAATAGATGGCAATGATGCAATCCTGCCTATGATATGCCATCATGGCTGAGCAGTCAGACAGAAACGCTCACCAATATGTAGCATATACAAGTGCCGCCCGCTCACCCCCCTGGGCAGCTCAGCAAATGGTGGCAACTATTACTGCTCACATTCTAGGACAGGTTGCTGGCAGCATTTTAAATAGTTCTCGGAGAACCCTTTTAAAGTACCAGAATGAGAGCAAAGACTGTAGTAGAACAAAAAGCAGTACCCGAGGCCAGTGTTCCCTCTAAGCTGCGCGGGTGGGCGGCCGAGCAGCAATTTTTGTGGCCCCGCTCACAATTTTATAATGCACGCTCACTCAGCCTAGTTCGCTAACGCTGCTGACAAAATGCCAGCACTTGTCGTCACTCGTCAGACTCATGTGCGTGACGACGCCGACGTCCTCCTCGTAGTCTTGTGCGGCTCAGCACAGCGGGGCGCCGCCTACATAACGTCAATCGTCACTGTGTTCCTTCTGCAACGCACTGACGTCACACACACACACCGCAGCGCTGTTCGCGCACTCATTGGCGCTGCGGGATTCGCGGGAGAAGGAAGGGAACTCTAAGGAGCGTGGGCACAGAGTTCGCTGAGGTAGTGGTTTTGGATTAAGTGGTAGCCTAGGCAGCTTTACGTCTCAGCCGTGTCTGGTCTGAAAGAAATTGAAAGACTGTGCTGGGCTGGCGGTGCTGCTGTTGCTGCGGGCTGTGGCAGGGCCGGGGTGAAAAGGGGAGAAAAATAAGTTATAAAAAAGTCTGATAAATACCAGTGTGAATGAAGGACTGTTGAAAGGGGTTAATAACTACTGAAGGCCCTTCACAGTAGTTATTAACCCCTTTCAGAAGTCCCCCAGTCACAGTATTTATTAACCCCTTTCAGAAGTCCCCCAGTCACAGTATTTATTAACCACTTCAGCAGTCCCCCATTCACAATATTTATTAACCCCTTTCACTAGTCCCCTCTTCAGTGAAGGGGGGACTGCTGAAGGGGTTAATAAATACTGTGACTGGGGGACTTCTGAAAGGGGTTAATAAATACTGTGACTGGGGGACTTCTGAAAGGGGTTAATAACTACTGTGAAGGGCCTTCAGTAGTTATTAACCCCTTTCAACAGTCCTTCATTCACACTGGTATTTATCAGACTTTTTTATAACGTATTTTTCTCCCCTTTTCACCCCGGCCCTGCTACAGCAACAGCAGCGCCGCCAGCCCAGCCTTTCTTTTTTTTCCCCTTTAGGTGTTAGAGCAATCTAATTAAAGTTCTATTTTAACACCTAAAGAGAAATAAAAAAAATAAAAACCTACTGTTTCTCAAGATGACCTTATGTTGATAGTAGTGTTAATAGAGTCTTAATGGTTTGTAAAAATAGTGTAGCTGCTTTTATAGACCCTTGAGACTCTATTACCACTACTATCAACATAAGGTCATCTAGAGAAACAGCAGCTTTTTAAAAAAAAAATTTTTTTCCTTTAGGCGTTCAGGTATTAGAGCAATCAAATGAAAGTTATGTTTTAACATAAGGGTCAGAAAACGAGATTTTTGTATAACTTACCAGTAAAATCTCTTTCTCGCTCTTCCTTGGGGGACACAGGAAACCTTGGGTATAGCTCAACTCCCTAGGAGGCGTGACACTAAGTGAAAACTGTTAAACCCCTCCTCCAGCAGCTATACCCTCAGCCTGGAGAGAGAGACTACCAGTTGCGTGTCGAAGTAGTGAAAGAAAGGCAATGACCAACCATGTAAAACCAACAAGTCAACTACCCGAAAGGGCAACTAAACCGTAATGGTAAACTAGAACAATGTGTGGGTGCTATGTCCCCCAAGGAAGAGCGAGAAAGAGATTTTACTGGTAAGTTATACAAAAATCTTGTTTTTTCTCGCCCAATTCCTTGGGGGACACAGGAAACCTTGGGACGTTCAAGAGCAGTCCAAGAAGGGAGGGACCACAGCCCAAGGCGAAACAACCACCGGAGGTATCAAGAAACCGCCGCCTGCAATACCAGGCGGCCCAAAGCAGCATCAGCCGATGCATAGGTGTTCACCCTGTAGAACTTGGTGAAGGTGTGCAAGGAAGACCAGGTGGCCGCCTTACACAGTTGTTCAGCCGAAGCCCGATGCCTCTGAGCCCAGGAGGCACCGACCGCTCTGGTAGAATGAGCGGTAACACCAAAAGGTGTCTCCTTGCCCTTAGCGTGGTAAGCCTCGGCAATAGCCATCTTGATGAAGTGGGCAATAGACACCCTGGACGCCGCCAGCCCCTTGCGCGGACCCTCCGGAACCACAAAAAGAGAATCTGTGCGCCGAAAGGGTCCAGTGACTTCCAGGTAAATCTTCAGGGCCCTAACAACATCCAGGCGGTGAAGCTCCCGTTCTCGAGGATGAGAAGGAGACGGACAAAGGGAGGGGAGGACAATGTCCTCATTGAGGTGAAAGGCGGAGACCACCTTCGGGAGGAAGGAAGGAACCGGACGGAGAACCGCCTTATCCTGGTGGAAGACCAAAAGGGGCTCCATGCAAGAGAGCGCAGCCAATTCAGACACCCGTCGAAGGGACGTGATGGCCACAAGGAAAATGACCTTGCAGGACAAAAGGTGAAGAGAAACCCTCCACAAGGGTTCGAAGGGGTTAGACTGGAGTGCCGCGAGCACAACATTAAGGTCCCAGGGTGGAATGGGAGAGTGATACGGGGGAACAGAATGTGCGACTCCCTGGATAAAGGTTTTGACAGGTCGGAGAGGGGCCAGAGGGCGCTGGAAGAGAATGGAAAGCGCCGAGACCTGTCCCTTCAAGGAGCTAAGGCCCAGACCCAGGTCCAGACCAGACTGCAAGAAGGACAAGACCGTGGGAAGCGAAAAACAAAGGGGATGAACATCCTGACTTTCGCAAAACCCCAGGAAAGACCGCCAGGTCCGGTAGTAAATTCTGGACGAGGCCGGCTTTCGTGCGCGGATCATGGTACGTACCACATCTGCCGAAAAACCCTGTTGCGTTAGAACTGCGGTCTCAATAGCCATGCAGTTAAACGTAGCGACCCTAAATGCTGGTGGAAGATCGGCCCTTGAGAGAGGAGGTCTTCTCTTAGAAGCAGTGGCCAAGGCACGTCTCCCAGGAGCAGCATTAAGTCGGCGTACCAAGGCCGGCGAGGTCAATCAGGGGCTATCAGAACCGTAGGTATGCCCTCTGACGCGATTTTCCGGAGCACCCGTGGCAGCAGAGGGAGGGGCGGAAACACGTACAGAAGGGAGAATTCCGTCCACGGAAGAACGAGAGCGTCGACGCCGTACGCCCTCGGGTCCTTGGACCTGGACAGGAAGGTGGGGAGCTTGTGGTTGAACCTGGAGGCCATGAGATCTACATCCGGACGACCCCAACGGAGGCAAATGGACTCGAACACGTCGGGATGCAGAGACCACTCGCTCGGGTCGATCGTCGTCCGGCTGAGGAAGTCCGCCGCCCAGTTGTCCACCCCCGGAATGTAAATGGCCGACAGGGCCGGAACATGAGTTTCCGCCCAATGGAGGATGTGAGATACCTCCCTCATAGCCGCTGCACTGCGAGTGCCCCCTTGATGATTTATATACGCCACAGCCGTGGCGTTGTCTGACTGGACACGAACGGGATGGCCCCGAAGCAGTGGAGTCCAATGCTGGAGCGATAGGAGAATCCCCCTCAGTTCCAGAATGTTTAATCGACAGTTTGGACTCCGATGGAGACCAAGTGCCCTGGACGGACCGGGGAGGAAACACCCCCCTCCAACCCTGCAGACTGGCATCGGTGGAAACCACCAACCAGGACATCGGCAGAAAGGATTTTCCTTGGAGGGGAGTCCGTAACCACCAGAGGAGGGAAGTCCGAGCGTGGGGAGGGAGGGGGTAGGGCCGATCCAGACTCTCCGGAGACTTGTCCCCGGCAGACAGAATTGCCGTCTGGAAGATGCGGGAGTGATATTGCGCGAAAGGAATCGCTTCGAAACAGGACACCATCTGTCCCAAAACCCTCATGCTGGACCGGAAGGACGGACAGCAGTGGAGAAGCAGGGTCCGAACCGAACGGTGAAGGAGCAGATGCTTTTCGGTGGGAGCCGAACTCGCCGCTTCTGTATCCAGTAGCATCCCCAGGAAGACGAGTTGTCTGGATGGGGTAAGTGAGGACTTGGAAAGGTTGATTATCCAACCGAACCGCTCCAAGGTTTGCAGCGTTAGGTTCACGCTGGAGGACGACTGGGAAAAGGAGGGCGCCTGATGAGCAGATCGTCCAAGTAGGGAAGGAGAAAAAACCCCCTGGAGCGGAGCAAAGGCCAGGATAGGGGCAAGGATCTTGGTAAACACCCAAGGAGCCGTCACCAGCCAAAGGGGAGGGCGACAAATTGATAATGGTCGTTCCCCACCGCAAAGCGAAGGAAACGCTGGTGACACTGAGCGATCGGACATGGAGGTAAGCATCCTGGATGTCGATAGACGACAGAAAACTCCCCCTTGTTCCAAAGAGGCCACCACGGATCCGAGGGACTCCATCCTGAACCGCCGAAGGCGGAGAAAACGGTTTAACCGCTTGAGGTCCAAAATTGGTCTTACAGAACCTTCTTTTTTGGGAACCACAAAAAGGTTTGAGTAGAACCCCTTGAAACAGTCCCTTAGAGGAACGGGTGCGATCACTCCTTTGTCAAGAAGGGTGCGAATGGCTTCGGAGAAGTCGGCTGCACACTGTGGGTCACTCGGGCCACGGGAGCGAAAGAAGCAAACCGGAGGCAGGGACGCAAACTCGATTTGTATCCGCAACTTCGAGAGCCAAGGCGTCGGAGACGTGCGCCTGGCAGATGTCCCTGAAACAGGAGGAGTCGTCCCCCCACCCGGGGTGGGTGGGGGCGCACCTTCAGGAGGGGGTCTTCTTAGCCGAGGGAGGGCGAGCCGGCTGGGACTTACGCCAGGAGGGTTGAGTCTGAAAAAAAAGGCTTTTTACGTCTATCCTGGAAAGAATTAGATGACGGCCTGACGCGGATCGAGGACCGGAGGCCCTGAGGGAGGATCTAAAGCGAGAGAAACCAGGACGGCCTCGAGAGGCGCTCTTGGTCCTATGCTGGGTAAGATGGGTACTCTTACTCCCTGCGGCTTCATAAATGATCTCGTCCAGGCGGGTCCCGAATAAGCGGGAGCCCGCAAAGGGAAGACCAGCAAGTGACCGTTTGGAAGCGGAATCCGCCATCCAAACCTTTAGCCAAAGTTCTCTCCTAGCTGAAATGGCCAGAGCAGAGGAACGGGCCATGAGGGCACCTGCATCAAGGGATGCCTCACAAATGAATTTTCCTGCCTGAACAATGAGTTGGGCTAAAGCACGGAGGTCCTGAATAGAGACGTCCGAATCAAGTTCCTGATCCAGCTGGGAAGCCCATTCCGAGACTGCTTTTCAGGCCCAGGCAGAAGCAAAGACCGGCCTGAGG
Organism: Bufo gargarizans; assembly: GCF_014858855.1. Lineage (NCBI taxonomy): Eukaryota > Metazoa > Chordata > Amphibia > Anura > Bufonidae > Bufo > Bufo gargarizans. The sequence continues at coordinate 89,225,203 of NC_058090.1, read as the reverse complement.
GCTGAACCGGAGGCGCCAAAAATGGCCTTTGTAAGGGATTCCATGCGTCGGTCCTCCGCGGACTGAAGAGAGGAGCCGTCCGCCACAGGAATGGCCGTGCTTTTAGACAAGCGGGCCACGGGAGGGTCAACCTTAGGCGGAGACGCCCAAGTGGAGATGCAATCCGCCGGGAAGAGGATAACAGATATCCAACTTCTTAGGGGGGTAAAACGGGCATCAGGGCGAGACCAAGCCTTAGAGACTACCGACGAGAAGTCGGCATGGAGAGGGAATACTGTGGACGCCTGCTTGGGGCGGAAAAAGGACACACCAGCCTTGTCAGAGCTGGGAGGGTCATCGTGAATTTTAAAGGTATCACGAATGTTGGTAATGAGATGGCCCACAGCAGAGGCCAGCTGGGACGGTAAAGCAGAGTCCATATCCCAATCCGAATTCACTAATTCTCCCTCTGAGGGCATGTCCTGTGAGGAGGAGGGGCCCGACTGAGACCGTACCCTTGGGGGTGACCGGGATGCATCCGAGGATGATACGCAATCTGCCCTGGACCGCTTCTGAGGGTGCCGGGCCCTGGAGGCATCGCTGGGAGCGAGGGACCCAGACGGGTCGGCCGAGGTAGCGGACCTGGAGGGTACGGCAGGGGGTGTATCAGGCTGCGTGGCAGGTTGTGCATTTGCAAGGCGGCCCACGACATTAGTGAGGCTTTCCACGGCCTGGGACAGGGATCTTGCCCATTCAGGAGGATCCAAGAGGAGAGGGGGCGGCAAGTGCAAGTGGCGGACCCTGTATTGGGACCTGGCATGCAGAGCAATGCGGGTCTGATTGCCCCCGAGGAAAGGGTGCACCACAGGCGGTGCAGGCGTGATACCAGGGCCCAGAGGCCCCTGAGGGATCGGACATGTTGGCTAAAAAGGTATGGCCGTCCAGGCTAGGAGCTGCTGGTACTAGGAAGGGGATAGCAGTCCTACCAGACCGAAGACCTCAGGGCTGGGAGCAAACAGCAAGCAGCAGGACCGGAGCAGGAGCAGGAGTCAGAGCACTGTTAAAGATGTGTGAATTTTATTCTATATTTTTTGTATATCTAGGACTGTAATGAGTTAACTTTTTCTTTTCCAAGTGCCTTCCTCCCACCCCTCTCTTTGTTTCAAGACTGGAGAGGAGAGAGAGGGGGGCAAAGAGCTGTGCTGTGGGAAGTGTCTGATTTCTCATCTTTCTACAGGTGTCCCATAGAGTGTGGTGGAATGCGTAAGCCAATCATATGGCTTGATGATATATATATGATTCACTGCCTATAGAGAAGCACCTCTTTGAAGTGTCACATATGACGTATGCAGTATTATTGTTAGATTGTCCGCCATTACAAAATGGCGAACACCTAGATGTTTACATTAGTTCACATTCCAAAGTGGTACTCACTGCGCAGATGTTGAAGTGTTATCTCTGTTTCTCTTATCACTTTTTCCTTTTTGACCAATGAAACAATGTTTTAAGCCTCAGGGAGGACTGCCCTCTTCTGAAGATGTATATACGCTTACCCCATGTAATAAAAGTTAGAGATTGCTTTGACCAACTTCTGTGTCAGCGTCTAGTCTCTCAGCCACGCGTGGATATTAACCCCCTGGGGGTACATTGATTTGGAACACCAGAGTGTATCTCAAATGCCCTAATAGGGCGGTTTCATCAGCACGATCTCTCCTCAGGGCAGGAGCGGCAGCAGAGATTGCTGGTCTCCTGGAATAACCGGAAGGCGGGAGTAAAGCGGAGCGGGAAGCGAAGCCCCACCCCCCGCTAGCTTAGTTCGCGATTTAAATACACATAAGGCTGGAAGTGACGGCCTGCGGCGCAGTAATAGCGCCGAAGTGTGGCGACTATTTCCATTCTTCCCCTGTATACCTATGGGGAAGGGGGCGGTATGCGGCGCAGCAATGAAGAGAAGTCGCTGCAGAGAGGTACTGGCCGTACCAGCACAAGGGCGACGCCGCGATCCCTGTGCGGCCGTCGCGCTTCCGGCCGGCAGTTAAAGGGTGCCGAAGTCCGGTACAGAGGCAGGCTCAGCCTGCCGGCGCTGTTTGGGTGCTGCTGCTGCAGTCCCTGCGGCGAGTACAGAGAACACTGACCCCCCTGCGGGTGGCTCCAGGGAGCTCAGTAGTAACCCTTTAGTGGCGGAGCTCCTGCTGTATAAGGAGCCTGGAGAGTGGCCGGCTCCTGGGAATCTAACTCATAGCTTCGGGATCACAGCGCAGAAGGAATTGTGGCTTCTCCCCGTTCGTTCTCCTCAACCCCCCTGTATATCGCCCCACTTCAGGGAGTGGGGGTCCCTGTAGCCCCAGAACATCTGATCCGGCGTCAGTGAAGGGGCCTTGGGTAGGAAGGAGGGGGGGGGGGAGAGCAGGGCTGGAACAGCCACTCTCACCATCCTGATGTCTTCACCCTCTATCCGTTCGAGCAGGGTCACCCCTTCAGCTACTGGCACCGCAGTGGCAGGAAGCTGGAGAGGGGCTTGGTGTGCGGGCGACCCTTGTGCTGGCGGGATGCAGGGGAGCTGGGCTGCCCTGGTCCTCCTCGTCTTCTGTGGGGGAGGCAGCAGTGCGGATGGCCGGCACTGGCGCAGCTCGACCCCGGGAGAAACAGAGAGGTCCAGGCGTCTCTGTTGTCCCTGTGAAAAGTAAAACAATAAAAAATAAAAATTAAAATTTAAAATGAAGGAGAAAAAACAGCTCTGCAGAGCAGGGAGTGTCTTGCCTCCTTGGACAATAAGCAAAAACTGGTAGTCTCTCTCTTCAGGCTGAGGGTATAGCTGCTGGAGGAGGGGCTTAACAGTTTTCACTTAGTGTCACGCCTCCTAGGGAGTTGAGCTATACCCAAGGTTTCCTGTGTCCCCCAAGGAATTGGGCGAGAAACTTGGTTTTGTTTAGTCTCTTGGTTATTAGTTTTTCTATGTAAGTTCTCTGGATCAAAGATTTTTTTTCCCTGTATGGTTTTTATATGGAGAGCAATGTCCAGTGATCACAGAGAGGACTATACTGTATATTGTACGGGATGGTGCAGGGGTTATACTGTATTGTATGGGATGGCGCAGAGGTTTGTATGCTCTTTGAAGTGACAATTATCTTAGGTTTTCCTATCGCCCACCTTTGATGGCGCTGTGCCCAGCTCTGAGCCGACCCCGCTCAGCAGCTGCCAAGGCTTAGAGGGAACACTGCCCGAGGCTGGCTGGACCTTGAGGCAAATTGATCAACTGAGAAAAAGGCAAACACTGCACATGGTCATCACCCTAAAAGCCGAGTGGGACAACTGTGTGACGGCTGAAGTGTCTTACGTAATGACAGTACTTTCATATCTCACCTGAAATGTAGACATTGTATGCCTGAGCACACCTCACTCCATCAGGTGACAATAGAATTGCTCTGTAGTCTCCCTTGTCTTGTGGAGATAAACCAGTAATAATCAAGGAACCATCAGATCTCAGCAGCCTCTTAGAATACTGGTCTTGATGATCAATGTTACCACGCGGTTTGGTGGTGGCAAACTGTACCCCAACTGGTCTTTCCCAAAAGCTTTCAATGGAACTTTCTTCCACTTGCAGAGTAACATTTCCTCCAGCCCGAGCAGACACCTTCTTGGTGGCACCACACTTACCTGTTCAATGATAAAGTGTAAAGTTCAGGACTTTTTGGTCTTATTATAGTTGTATCAGCATTTGATTAATATTTTATTCATCTATTCAATTTCTTTCCATTGAAGCATTCAGAAATTCATATCTTTTTTTTTTTTTTTTTTTTTTACCTTTCCATAGATGTAGCTGGGGTTGGCCTTGTGACATCATTTTAGAGTGCATCTAACATACTGACAAAATTTTATTACTGTATTTTCAGGACTATGAGATGCACTTTTTTGAATAAATGGCAGTGAATTTTATAGTGCGAAGCATTGAGTGCTCTTAAAAAGGCACGGTGTGGGTGGCGTGAAGACCTGGGGTTGTATGTGAGGAGTGTGAGGGAGCGGAGATGTAGCTCTGAAAGTTAAGTAAGGGAGCATGAGAGGAGGGCTAGGAGCGCAACACACCCATCCTGGCCCGAGAGAGACAAGAGGTCGAGGGGAGTGTGTCAGGCTGGCCTTGTGAGACAAAGGGCAGGAGGAGAGAACAGCTGGACAATAGATATCGGCGGTTAACCTGCTAGTCGATGTTGTGGCATGGCGTGGGGAGCCAGTGTTGGGCGTACCGGAGGCAGAGATGCTTTGGGGGGAGGGGGGGGGAGAGACACAAGTAGATGACAGCAGTGCCGGGCAGGTGAGGGAGGCACTGGCTACATGACAGTACCTTGGCTCTAGGCTTTGATCTAGGGGATTGCTGCTAGAGCAGCCCTGCACAAAGCGGGTCACCCTGCTGCCGGCCCAGGGATGGCACTCCGGAGCCAACGATTGTGGCTCAGCATGGTATTGGGGACTGGTGGTCGGCTTCCTCCTGGCCTACAAAGCCTATAATTCCCTGGGCAACTGAGCTGCACAGATAGATACAGCTGTAAAGGACAGCAGCGTGCATTAGAAGGACAGGCTGGAGGGTGACAAGGACATTCCCCGGGACAATAACTTCCTGTATGTGGGGGGGGGGCGACTGCGCAGAAGTGCCTGAAGACCAGAGATGTGGTGGCATACAGGTGAGCACTGGGCACATGTACTATTACTAAGAGTAGCAGTAACAGTGCATCATCAACAGTGTGTCCTCCGCAGATCCTCCACAACAGTGTGTCCTCCGCAGATCCTCCACAACAGTGTGTCCTCCGCAGATCCTCCACAACAGTGTGTCCTCCGCAGATCCTCCACAACAGTGTGTCCTCCGCAGATCCTCCACAACAGTGTGTCCTCCGCAGATCCTCCACAACAGTGTGTCCTCCGCAGATCCTCCACAACAGTGTGTCCTCCGCAGATCCTCCACAACAGTGTGTCCTCCGCAGATCCTCCACAACAGTGTGTCCTCCGCAGATCCTCCACAACAGTGTGTCCTCCGCAGATCCTCCACAACAGTGTGTCATCCGCAGATCCTCCACAACAGTGTGTCATCCATAGATCCTCCACAATAGTGTGTCATCCACAGATCCTCCACAATAGTGTGTCATCCACAGATCCTCCACAATAGTGTGTCATCCACAGATCCTCCACAACAGTGTGTCATCCACAGAAACTCCATAACAGTGTCATCTACAGATCCCCCATAGCAGTGTGTCATCCACAGATCTATAAAATTTTTCCTTGTTTTCCTCCATCTAAAACTTGCGTTGTATAGTCTAGACAATATGTTAAAGGGATTATCCAATACTATAAAAATGTCCCCCATATGCCGGGCCCCTTACAGTGAATATACTTACCTCGCTCCCTGCGCCGCTCCTGGTCCCCGCACCGCTGCTGCAGCTTCTCCCCGTGCGCGGATGAAAACATCCGGTGTTGGGGTGGTGGTGGGGGAGCAGCCAATGGCTCGTCCCCGCCTGCCTCTCTGTTCTGTGCTGGAATAGCCTGCCGGATTCTCTATTTCATTGTTGGATCGCCATTGACTGCAATGAGGTCCGGCGGTGATCCTGCCCATTTCCGGCATAAATGCTGGGTTTTAGCCGGACAAAAACAATTGCATCCAATTATTTGTCCGGCTGAACGCAGCCTAAGAAAACTGTTTAAATTGATATGCAAATGATCTTCCTGGAGTGCCGACGGGCCAGCCAGAGCCCTCGGAGCACCAGATTGTTACACCCTTTAAGCTTTAGCCCATCCCACATTCCCCTGGATTGACAGGGCTAGACGTGAAATTTACGCCATTCTTCTTGTCCCTGCGCTACGTCTCTCGGGCTCTACATTTTCTCAGTGGATCTCAGGACACACGTTGCAGGCGTGAGATGACAGGTCTCAGTGATTGCACAGTTGGAATCTGTGCTGCTTGGAGCGCAGCAGGAGATCCACTAAACAAACACCGAGATCGGGAGATACGACGCAAGGGCAAGAAGACTGGGCTAGATGAAATGTCTAGCCCTGTCTATCCAGGGGAAGAGGGAGGGACTGAAGCTGAAGGGGTGTAACAAACCGATGCTCTGAGGACTCAGGCCGGCCCCACCAGTAAGTTCATTTGCATATTATTAATAATGTTGTTTTCTCAGTGATGGGCAACGGTTAAAGGGGTTCCCTGGGAATTATGAAAATTTAAATAATTACCGTATTTTTTGCCCTATAAGACGCACCTAGGTTTTTGAGGAGGAAAATAAGAAAAAATATATTTTTAACCAAAAGGTGTGCTTTTGGTAGGTTTTGAACTAATGGTGGTCTGTGCATGACACTACTATGGGGGATCTGTGGGTGGCACTGTTATGGGGGGGATCTGTGGGTGGCACTGTTATGGGGGGATCTGTGGGTGGCACTGTTATGGGGGGATCTGTGGATGGCACTGTTATGGGGGGATCTGTGGATGGCACTGTTATGGAGGGATCTGTGGATGGCACTGTTATGGGGGGGGGAATGATCTGTGGGTGGCACTGTTATGGGGGGGTGATCTGTGGATGGCACTGTTATGGGGGGTGGATCTGTTGATGGCACTGCTATATATATGTGTCACCCACAGATCCCCCACCCCATAACAGTGCCATCCACATATCCCCCACTCCATAATAGTGGAATCCACGGAGCTAAACCTGTGGGAGGGGCTGGATCTCACAGGCTCGTCACCGGAAGGCAGCGCGATGCCTGTGCCGTCATATAGCCAAGGTGCCGTCTGCTCAATGATTTGAGCAGGCACCGGGTTCCGATCACCGCCCGCCGGTGATCGGAATTATACATGACGTACCGGTACGTCATGTGTCCTTAAGTACCAGGACAACATGCCGTACCGGTACGTCATGTGTCCTGAAAAGGTTCAGGAAACGATCAGGGTATCGTTTTTTTTTTTTTTATCAGCATGGTCAACGCTACTAGGAGGTTCTCCAAGAATGATTTACAATGGCAGCCAGCAACCTGTCCTAAAATGTGAGCAGAACGGGTTGCCATCACTTTCAGAGCTGCCCAGGGTGGTGAGCCCACACTACAGTTCGGCACTTACATATACCACATATTAGTGAGTTTTCCTGTCAGGCTGCTCAGCCATGATGGCATATCACAGGCAAGATCACATAATTACCATCAGAGCAGTGTAGCGAGGGCCCACTCCCTCAAGCCCTAGGCAACTGGGCAAACGGTGGCAACCAGGCCTGCTCACATTCTAGGACAGGCTGCTGTCAGCCATTTTAAATCATTTCCAAAAAAAAAACTTTTAAGAGACTTGAACATTCAAGCTGATATAATGCAATATTTCTGCACTGCAGTATATTATGGCAGGACCTAATAGGTGAAGAAATATGGCAGACCTGGTGGCCTTCTTCAGCTATTGGTTGCCATGATGACCCCAATGCATTTGGGAGGTGTGATGGGAATGTCACAGACTGTCATTAGCTAAATGGCCAGGACCGGATACACTCTTGCAGCAGAGTGTAAGCTTTATGTACACTGCCTCGGTTAAATATGAAACTGCATACCAATAAACAATTACATCAATCACATACAGTCATGTTAACTGCTCCATGTAAACGAACCCCAGCTAACTAGTTATATCGCCAACTGTCCCCAACTGACCAGTTATAAGACTAGGACCCTTACATAGGACTAGGACCCTTACATTTACCTTAACCCTTTCGCTACCAGCGCCGTACATGTACGGCACTGGAGCGATAGGCAAACATGGTGCCGGCTCGCACATGCAGCGGACGTCATGGCCTGTAGGTCTCCGCTGTTTCAAACAGCAGAGACCCGCAGCTAATTAACGCGACCAGCAATAATGCTGATTGCTGTAATTAAAGCCTTTAGATGCCGTGATCACGGCATCTAAAGGGTGAAAAAAAATGGAAGCTTACTCTTCCGGGCTTCTTACCGGCATTCTCTGTGGCCAGTGGGGATGCCATTAATTGATTTCAATACACTCAGCCTCGCTAAAGAAGCTGGGGGCATTTAAGCTGCAATTCTTTTTTGGCCACCAGGTGGCAGGTCAACATAAGAAATGAGCAATTGTCAATAATAAATGGATTTTGAAAATCCATGATTGCTCAGAATAATTTTATTTTTTTTTTAAATTGATTTTGTATGCTCAAATACCAGCTTCAAAATCATTACAAAAAAAAATAAAAAATTATAATAATATATAAAAAATAAAAAAAATAATATATAAAAGTTTAAATTACCCCACTTTCTGTATAATAAAAAAATTAATACATAAATAACAAAAAATATATAAACATTAGGGATGAGAGAATTGACTTTGGATGAAACATCCAAAGTTGATTCGCATAAAACTGTACTGTAAAAAAATCATTTCCCGAACCAGAGTTCGGGAAATGTTTTTTTACAGTACAAATTAATTTATGAAGTTATTGCGCAAAGTCTCGCGAGACTACACAAAGCAATAACTTTGGCTCATTGGAGCCAATACATTCTATCACCGTACGGAGCTCCTGCTCAGTACAGTATTAGAATGAAGTTTTATGTGAATCGACTTCGGATGTTTCATCCAAAGTCGATTCGCTCATCCCTAATAAACATCATGTGTATCACTGCGACCGAAAACGCCCATACTATTAAAATATTTTTCCAAAACAGCAAATAGCGTAACAGAAAAAAGGGTCAAAATTGTCAATTTCTCATATTTTCATTGCTTTTCTTACCAAACAAAATGATCTAAAAGTCACACACACTCCAAAATGGTATAAATAAAAACTATACATTGTCCCGCAAAAAATTAGCCCCCACACAACTCAACAGATGTTGTTTTTTTTCAAAGTTTAAGATTATTTTTAAACTAGACATAAAAAAACCTATACATATGGTATAATGTTGTAATCACACTGACCCAGAGAATGAAGGGCACAGATCAGTTATGCCGCAAACGAAATGCTGTGGAAATAAAATCCGTAAAACGGTGGAGGAATTTCATTTTATTTTTATTTTTTATTCCACCCCATTTGGTATTTTTTTACCGCTTCCCACTACATGGTATGCTACAACAGAACCCCAGAAGTATAAAAAAAAGTTATGGCTCGAAGAACAATGAAAACGCAAAAACGAAAAACATCCGGTATCCTAAGGGTTAAAAACATAAAAAAACACAAACACCTGCCAGCTTCAAACAAATTAAAGTCAACAAATAAAGTTAGAATTTGGGCAGGCATAAATAACAAAAAACAGACATAATCGTCATCCTTTTAGGCCTAGTGTTCAAGGGGTTAATAAATACAACCTTTTTTTACCTGCAACTTTGAGGTGATACGTCTGTGAGCAATCGTCTCCACCCAAGTAAATTGTCGCCGTGATGGTGCTGACATCTTCCTTCTTCAGGTCATTGATAATCAAAGAGCCGTTGCTGGAAGTCGTCAATCTTTTGGCGTAATAACTGTCCCAGATTTCGATAGAACCATTAGGATATGACGTGGCAAATTTAACGGCTCGTGAATTGACCCATGCAATTTTTATTATTCGTTTGGTCTCGACCACAAACACCGGCAGAGTCAAGTTGTCTCCGGGCATGGCGTACACATCGTTTGACTTGCTGCACTTTTCTGCAGGTGAAACTGTCGATATGAACATTTCATTAGTAGTGTAGGGAAAAACACTTAACGCAGACATTATAAGATTAGGGCTAGTACGGTGGGATTTCTGCCGATTCACGGATTGAAATGTATTAATACTATGTGAGTTTAGTAAAAAGACGAGTTCTTGCTCAGCTATTTTCGGAACGCCAATAGCGATGAATGGAAGGAGGCCACGCATTCATGGTGTGCTTGCCTTCACTTTGGGGGCCCTGTTCTGAAGATAGGTGTGGGTCACACCTCTCTGATATTGAAGGAATATCCTAGCGATATGCCACCAATGTCTCAGATGAGCCAACCCCTTTAATGACTGTCCATTGTCATCTGATGACGGGTGGTGCAGTGTTCTCCTCCATGGGAGCTGCAGCTGTAGTACCCCACCATGACTACTACACAATGGATGGGGTCCAACCACTTTGGATAAAAACATCTGACAAGGGGAGTTTCCATACTGACAGACTGCAACGTCAGTACACGGTCACTATGTTGGTGACAGAACGTCACTGCTGCAGCCAATCACTGTCTTCGACATTAGACTGATTGGCTGCGGCGATCATGTGACATATACCAGCACATGCCGGCAGTGATTTTTTGCTATTGCAGAGCTCGTCCAAGATTTTTAATTATATTAGACATGAACACATTGTTCACATAGGCGTTGTTCCCATCCGGATGCTAGCACATGCTGTGTGTTACTCAGGGCTGTGGAGGTACTAAGCCATAAATGGTAGGTAAGTAGTAATACATTTCCTGTAGTAAAATGGAGACATTGGGCGTTTTCTCACCATGTAAGTAATCAGGCTCCTTAGATAGAATTTCTGAAATTCCTGAAATTTTCTAAATTCCTGGAAGTAAATATGGAATGCACTATGCATGTAATAAGCTGAAAAAAACTGTTATACACGTAATAATGGTAAGAAATCTTCCAGAGCAGAGGCATGCTGTGTGCACCTGTAAAGGTAACCTATTCATGGATAACACCATTAAAGGGATTATCCGAGATTAAATCAGACCTCCAAACGTGGCAAAACGGCAGTGTAGATGATGCTCACGTGGTCCCGGCTGTTGGACTCGCTCTATGTGGCTCCCAGATCAGCCCTTCTGCACCGATATCAACATCCGTTAACAGGGAGATGCGTGACTGCTGCAGCCAATCACAGGCCGCAGCAGTGACTTGCTCCCTTTGCATTACATGTGACTAGACATGACTGCAGGCCTGCCCAATGTTAAAGAGGACCTTTCACCGATTATGACAATGTGAACTAACTATACAGACATGGGGAGCGGCGCCCGGGGATCTCACTGCACTTACTATTATCCCCGGGCGCCGCTCCGTTCTCCTGCTATGCCCTCCTGTATCTTCGGTCACAAAGTTATGGTAGGCGGAGTCTGCCCTTGTTCTGCTGTAGCGCTGGCCAATCGCAGCGCAGAGCTCACAGCCTGGGAGGTTATTTTCTCCCAGGCTGTGAGCTCTGCGCTGCGATTGGCCAGCGCTACAGCAGAACAAGGGCAGACTCCGCCTACCATAACTTAGTGTGTTCAATAAAAACATGGTAACATTTAATTCTTTGTGTGCTATTAGTTTGACCACTTCAGCCCCCCTAGCTTAAACCCCCTTCATGACCAGGCCAGGGCTCCAGACTAAAAAAAATATCAAAGGAGCCATTGGCTCCTAACCTGAAAAATTTAGGAGCCAAATTAAATTTTTAGTCGCCAAATTTAAAATACATGTAATTACTGTATAACAGATACTGGAGATCCTGACAGACCGATGAACATGAACAGATCCCTAACGTCAGAACCTGATCAGAAAGGGAATAATTAGAGTATTCGGCTACTTTCACACTTGCGGCAGTGTGATCCGGCAGGCAGTTCGGTCGTCGGAACTGCCCGCCGGATCCGCCGCTGACTGAAAGCATTTGTGAGACGGATCCGGATCACAAATGCATTGCAAGGATGGGTCCGTCTCTCCGCATGTCATGCGGACAGACGGATCGGTCTTGTATTTTTACCGGTCTGCGCATGCCGGAAGGACAGATCCGGCATTCCGGTATTGGGTATGGCACGCCCGATCACCGCCGCAACCACAGGCAAAAGCTGCAAACCACAGGTCTGAAGTGAACTGCGGTTTGTGGCGATTTCCGACACGGGGGGGGGGGGGGGGGGGGGGCATATAGCCAAGGTGCCGTCTGCTCAATGATTTGAGCAGGCACCGGGTTCCGATCACCGCCCGCCGGTGATCGGAATTATACATGACGTACCGGTACGTCATGTGTCCTGAAAAGGTTCAGGAAACGATCAGGGTATCGTTTTTTTTTTTTTTATCAGCATGGTCAACGCTACTAGGAGGTTCTCCAAGAATGATTTACAATGGCAGCCAGCAACCTGTCCTAAAATGTGAGCAGAACGGGTTGCCATCACTTTCAGAGCTGCCCAGGGTGGTGAGCCCACACTACAGTTCGGCACTTACATATACCACATATTAGTGAGTTTTCCTGTCAGGCTGCTCAGCCATGATGGCATATCACAGGCAAGATCACATAATTACCATCAGAGCAGTGTAGCGAGGGCCCACTCCCTCAAGCCCTAGGCAACTGGGCAAACGGTGGCAACCAGGCCTGCTCACATTCTAGGACAGGCTGCTGTCAGCCATTTTAAATCATTTCCAAAAAAAAAACTTTTAAGAGACTTGAACATTCAAGCTGATATAATGCAATATTTCTGCACTGCAGTATATTATGGCAGGACCTAATAGGTGAAGAAATATGGCAGACCTAGTGGCCTTCTTCAGCTATTGGTTGCCATGATGACCCCAATGCATTTGGGAGGTGTGATGGGAATGTCACAAACTGTCATTAGCTAAATGGCCAGGACCGGATACACTCTTGCAGCAGAGTGTAAGCTTTATGTACACTGCCTCGGTTAAATATGAAACTGCATACCAATAAACAATTACATCAATCACATACAGTCATGTTAACTGCTCCATGTAAACGAACCCCAGCTAACTAGTTATATCGCCAACTGTCCCCAACTGACCAGTTATAAGACTAGGACCCTTACATAGGACTAGGACCCTTACATTTACCTTAACCCTTTCGCTACCAGCGCCGTACATGTGCCAGCTCTCACATGCAGCGGACGTCATGGCCTGTAGGTCTCCGCTGTTTCAAACAGCAGAGACCCGCAGCTAATTAACGCGACCAGCAATAATGCTGATTGCTGTAATTAAAGCCTTTAGATGCCGTGATCACGGCATCTAAAGGGTGAAAAAAAATGGAAGCTTACTCTTCCGGGCTTCTTACCGGCATTCTCTGTGGCCAGTGGGGATGCCATTAATTGATTTCAATACACTCAACCTCGCTAAAGAAGCTGGGGGCATTTAAGCTGCAATTCTTTTTTGGCCACCAGGTGGCAGGTCAATATAAGAAATGAGCAATTGTCAATAATAAATGGATTTTGAAAATCCATGATTGCTCAGAATAATTTTTTTTTTTTTTAAATTGATTTTGTATGCTCAAATACCAGCTTCAAAATCATTACAAAAAAAAATAAAAAATTATAATAATATATAAAAAATAAAAAAAATAATATATAAAAGTTTAAATTACCCCACTTTCTGTATAATAAAAAAATTAATACATAAATAACAAAAAATATATAAACATTAGGGATGAGAGAATTGACTTTGGATGAAACATCCAAAGTTGATTCGCATAAAACTGTACTGTAAAAAAATCATTTCCCGAACCAGAGTTCGGGAAATGTTTTTTTACAGTACAAATTAATTTATGAAGTTATTGCGCAAAGTCTCGCGAGACTACACAAAGCAATAACTTTGGCTCATTGGAGCCAATACATTCTATCACCGTACGGAGCTCCTGCTCAGTACAGTATTAGAATGAAGTTTTATGTGAATCGACTTCGGATGTTTCATCCAAAGTCGATTCGCTCATCCCTAATAAACATCATGTGTATCACTGCGACCGAAAACGCCCATACTATTAAAATATTTTTCCAAAATAGCAAATAGCGTAACAGAAAAAAGGGTCAAAATTGTCAATTTCTCATATTTTCATTGCTTTTCTTACCAAACAAAATGATCTAAAAGTCACACACACTCCAAAATGGTATAAATAAAAACTATACATTGTCCCGCAAAAAATTAGCCCCCACACAACTCAACAGATGTTGTTTTTTTTCAAAGTTTAAGATTATTTTTAAACTAGACATAAAAAAACCTATACATATGGTATAATGTTGTAATCACACTGACCCAGAGAATGAAGGGCACAGATCAGTTATGCCGCAAACGAAATGCTGTGGAAATAAAATCCGTAAAACGGTGGAGGAATTTCATTTTATTTTTATTTTTTATTCCACCCCATTTGGTATTTTTTTACCGCTTCCCACTACATGGTATGCTACAACAGAACCCCAGAAGTATAAAAAAAAGTTATGGCTCGAAGAACAATGAAAACGCAAAAACGAAAAACATCCGGTATCCTAAGGGTTAAAAACATAAAAAAACACAAACACCTGCCAGCTTCAAACAAATTAAAGTCAACAAATAAAGTTAGAATTTGGGCAGGCATAAATAACAAAAAACAGACATAATCGTCATCCTTTTAGGCCTAGTGTTCAAGGGGTTAATAAATACAACCTTTTTTTACCTGCAACTTTGAGGTGATACGTCTGTGAGCAATCGTCTCCACCCAAGTAAATTGTCGCCGTGATGGTGCTGACATCTTCCTTCTTCAGGTCATTGATAATCAAAGAGCCGTTGCTGGAAGTCGTCAATCTTTTGGCGTAATAACTGTCCCAGATTTCGATAGAACCATTAGGATATGACGTGGCAAATTTAACGGCTCGTGAATTGACCCATGCAATTTTTCTTATTCGTTTGGTCTCGACCACAAACACCGGCAGAGTCAACTTGTCTCCGAGCATGGCGTACACATCGTTTGACTTGCTGCAGTTTTCTGCAGGTGAAACTGTCGATATGAACATTTCATTAGTAGTGTAGGGAAAAAACTTAACGCAGACATTATAAGATTAGGGCTAGTACGGTGGGATTTCTGCCGATTCACGGATTGAAATGTATTAATACTATGTGAGTTTAGTAAAAAGACGAGTTCTTGCTCAGCTATTTTCGGAACGCCAATAGCGATGAATGGAAGGAGGCCACGCACTCATGGTGTGCTTGCCTTCACTTTGGGGGCCCTGTTCTGAAGATAGGTGTGGGTCACACCTCTCTGATATTGAAGGAATATCCTAGCGATATGCCACCAATGTCTCAGATGAGCCAACCCCTTTAATGACTGTCCATTGTCATCTGATGACGGGTGGTGCAGTGTTCTCCTCCATGGGAGCTGCAGCTGTAGTACCCCACCATGACTACTACACAATGGATGGGGTCCAACCACTTTGGATAAAAACATCTGACAAGGGGAGTTTCCATACTGACAGACTGCAACGTCAGTACACGGTCACTATGTTGGCGACAGAACGTCACTGCTGCAGCCAATCACTGTCTTCGACATTAGACTGATTGGCTGCGGCGATCATGTGACATATACCAGCACATGCAGGCAGTGATTTTTTGCTATTGCAGAGCTCGTCCAAGATTTTTAATTATATTAGACATGAACACATTGTTCACATAGGCGTTGTTCCCATCCGGATGCTAGCACATGCTGTGTGTTACTCAGGGCTGTGGAGGTACTAAGCCATAAATGGTAGGTAAGTAGTAATACATTTCCTGTAGTAAAATGGAGACATTGGGCGTTTTCTCACCATGTAAGTAATCAGGCTCCTTAGATAGAATTTCTGAAATTCCTGAAATTTTCTAAATTCCTGGAAGTAAATATGGAATGCACTATGCATGTAATAAGCTGAAAAAAACTGTTATACACGTAATAATGGTAAGAAATCTTCCAGAGCAGAGGCATGCTGTGTGCACCTGTAAAGGTAACCTATTCATGGATAACACCATTAAAGGGATTATCCGAGATTAAATCAGACCTCCAAACGTGGCAAAACGGCAGTGTAGATGATGCTCACGTGGTCCCGGCTGTTGGACTCGCTCTATGTGGCTCCCAGATCAGCCCTTCTGCACCGATATCAACATCCGTTAACAGGGAGATGCGTGACTGCTGCAGCCAATCACAGGCCGCAGCAGTGACTTGCTCCCTTTGCATTACATGTGACTAGACATGACTGCAGGCCTGCCCAATGTTAAAGAGGACCTTTCACCGATTATGACAATGTGAACTAACTATACAGACATGGGGAGCGGCGCCCGGGGATCTCACTGCACTTACTATTATCCCCGGGCGCCGCTCCGTTCTCCTGCTATGCCCTCCTGTATCTTCGGTCACAAAGTTATGGTAGGCGGAGTCTGCCCTTGTTCTGCTGTAGCGCTGGCCAATCGCAGCGCAGAGCTCACAGCCTGGGAGGTTATTTTCTCCCAGGCTGTGAGCTCTGCGCTGCGATTGGCCAGCGCTACAGCAGAACAAGGGCAGACTCCGCCTACCATAACTTAGTGTGTTCAATAAAAACATGGTAACATTTAATTCTTTGTGTGCTATTAGTTTGACCACTTCAGCCCCCCTAGCTTAAACCCCCTTCATGACCAGGCCAGGGCTCCAGACTAAAAAAAATATCAAAGGAGCCATTGGCTCCTAACCTGAAAAATTTAGGAGCCAAATTAAATTTTTAGTCGCCAAATTTAAAATACATGTAATTACTGTATAACAGATACTGGAGATCCTGACAGACCGATGAACATGAACAGATCCCTAACGTCAGAACCTGATCAGAAAGGGAATAATTAGAGTATTCGGCTACTTTCACACTTGCGGCAGTGTGATCCGGCAGGCAGTTCGGTCGTCGGAACTGCCCGCCGGATCCGCCGCTGACTGAAAGCATTTGTGAGACGGATCCGGATCACAAATGCATTGCAAGGATGGGTCCGTCTCTCCGCATGTCATGCGGACAGACGGATCGGTCTTGTATTTTTACCGGTCTGCGCATGCCGGAAGGACAGATCCGGCATTCCGGTATTTTGAATGCCGGATCCGGCACTAATACATTCCTATGGGAAAAAATGCCAAGTCTTCAGTTTTTTTGGCCGGAGATAAAACCGTAGCATGCTACGGTTTTATCTTTTGCCTGATCAGTCAAAATGACTGAACTGAAGACATCCTGATGCATCCTGAACGGATTACTCTCCATTCAGAATGCATGGGGATATGCCTGATCAGTTCTTTTCCGGTATAGAGCCCCTGTGACGGAACTCTATGCCGGAAAAGAAAAACGCTAATGTGAAAGTACCCTATGTGAGGCTGGTCACCCTGATGCCTCAGATACAGCCCTCCATTCACAGCAGCCTGTATTCTGCTGCATCAGGGGGCACTTCTGATACCACCCGAGAAGGACCTGAGGGCCCAGAGCAGAGCTCCTGCAGTCAGCCTGCTTTGTCCTCAGGTGACTCCCACTGGCCGCAGGTAAGTCGTCCTCAGTGAGCCCACAGCAGGCAGCTCCCCCTCACCCGCCGGGCACAGAAGGCACCACTGACCGTGTTTTTCTTCTGCACCATCCGCTCCATCTTCTTAGCGATACGGATGATCTCCCGATCGGCTGCGCTCATTTTGGCTATGCCCTGCTCCCCGAACACCAGTGCCACTCACACAGCAGCCCCGAGAACAACAGAGTTTCCCGCTAAGAGCGCCTACCTCACACACCCCGGCTGAAAGCTGCTCCCGACACTGCCAAAAAGCGAGGCCGCCGCTAAGTTGTCATGACTGTGGGCTCTGCCTCTTCCTGTTACAGCACCATGGACACTTACTTCAGCTCCGCTCCATTCCTGTCTGTTTCTCTAGAAGTCTGAGATGACAGCGCGTCACTTATGCCCGTGCCCCGCCACAATATCCAGCTACAGCGCGGCAGCCCAGTCGCAAATGGCGACAAGGCTAAAAAGTCTTGTCGCCATCTGCAAATTTTAAGGCGCATTGGCGACCATTTTAGTCGCCATCTGGAGCGCTGCAGGCCACTTTTTACACTTCGGCACTACACTCCTTTCACCGTTTATCGCTCGGTCATGCAACTTACCACCCAAATGCATTTTACCTCCTTTTCTTCTCACTAATAGAGCTTTCATTTGGTGGTATTTCATTGCTGCTGACATTTTAACTTTTTTTGTTATTAATCGAAATTTACCGAAATTTTTGCAAAAAAAATGAAATTTTTCACTTTCAGTTGTAAAATTTTTTAAAAAAAAAAGACATCTATATATAATTTTTTCTCTAAATTTATTGTTCTACATGTCTTTGATAAAAAAAAATGTTTGGGCAAAAAAAAAAATGGTTTGGGTAAAAGTTATAGCGTTTACAAACTATGGTACAAAAATGTGAATTTCCGCTTTTTGAAGCAGCTCTGACTTTCTGAGCACCTGTCATGTTTCCTGAGGTTCTACAATGCCCAAACAGTAGAAAACCCCCACAAATGACCCCATTTCGGAAAGTAGACACCCTAAGGTATTCGCTGATGGGCATAGTGAGTTCATAGAACTTTTTATTTTTTGTCACAAGTTAGCGGAAAATCATGATTTTTTATTTTTATTTTTTTCCTTACAAAGTCTCATATTCCACTAACTTGTGACAAAAAATAAAAACTCACTATGCCCCTTACGAAATACCTTGGGGTGTCTTCTTTCCAAAATGGGGTCACTTGTGGGGTAGTTATACTGCCCTGGCATTTTACGGGCCCAGATGCGTGAGAAGTAGTTTGAAATCAAAATGTGTAAAAAATGCCCTGTGAAATCCTAAAGTTGCTCTTTGGTATCGCCGTACTCAGGAGAAGTTGGGGAATGTGTTTTGGGGTGTCTTTTTACATATACCCATGCTGGGTGAGAAAAATATCTCAGCAAAAGACAACTTTTCCCATTTTTTTATACAAAGTTGGCATTTGACCAAGATATTTCTCTCACCCAGCATGGGTATATGTAAAATGACACCCCAAAACACATTCCCCAACTTCTCCTGAGTACGGCGATACCAGATGTGTGACACTTTTTTGCAGCCTAGATGCGCAAAGGGGCCCAAATTCCTTTAGGAGGGCATTTTTAGACATTTGGATCCCAGACTTCTTCTCACGCTTTAGGGCCCCTAATATGCCAGGCCAGTATAAATACCCCACATGTGACCCCATTTTGGAAAGAAGACACCCCAAGGTATTCAATGAGGGGCGTGGCGAGTTCATAGAAGATTATTTTTTGTTGGCACAAGTTAGCGGAAATTGATTTCTTGTGACAAAAAATAAAATTTTACATGAACTCGCCATGCCCCTCACAAAATACCTTGGGGTGTCTTCTTTCCAAAATGGGGTCACATGTGGGGTATTTATACTGCCCTGGCATTTTAGGGGCCCTAAAGCGTGAGAAGAAGTCTGGAATATAAATGTCTAAAAAAATTTACGCATTTGGATTCCGTGAGGGGTATGGTGAGTTCATGTGACATTTTTTTTTTTTTGTCGCAAGTTAGTGGAATATGAGACTTTGTAAGAAAAAACAAAAACAAAAAAATAAAATCAATTTCCGCTAACTTGTGCCAAAAAAATGTCTGAATGGAGCCTTACAGGGGGGTGATCAATGTGGGGTATTTATACTGCCCTGGCATTTTAGGGGCCCTAAAGCGTGAGAAGAAGTCTGGAATATAAATGTCTAAAAAAAATTACGCATTTGGATTCCGTGAGGGGTATGGTGAGTTCATGTGACATTTTATTTTTTTTGTCGCAAGTTAGTGGAATATGAGACTTTGTAAGAAAAAACAAAAACAAAAAAATAAAATCAATTTCCGCTAACTTGTGCCAAAAAAAATGTCTGAATGGAGCCTTACAGGGGGGTGATCAATGACAGGGGGGTGATCAGGGAGTCTATATGGGGTGATCACCCCCCTGTCATTGATCACCCCCCTGTAAGGCTCCATTCAGACAGCCGTATGTGTTTTCCATGGATCCGCAAAACACATACGGACCTCTGAATGGAGCCAGCCTTACAGAGGGGTGATCAGGGGGTCTATATGGGGTGATCACCCCCCTGTAAGGCTCCATTCAGACGTCCGTATGTGTTTTGCGGATCCGATCCATGGATCCGTGGATCCGCAAAACACATACGGACCTCTGAATGGAGCCAGCCTTACAGGGGGGTGATCAATGACAGGGGGGTGATCAGGGAGTCTATATGTCATTGATCACCCCCCCCCCCCGTAAGGCTCCATTCAGACGTCCGTATGTGTTTTGCGGATCCGCGGATCCATGGATCGGATCCGCAAAACACATACGGACGTCTGAATGGAGCCTTACAGGGGGGTGATCAATGACAGGGGGGTGATCAGGGAGTCTACTATGGGGTGATCAGGGGTTAATAAGTGACAGGGGGGGTGTAGTGGTGTTTGGTGCTACTTATTACAGAGCTGCCTGTGTCCTCTGGTGGTCGACCCAAGCAAAAGGGACCACCAGAGGACCAGGTAGCAGGTATATTAGACGCTGTTATCAAAACAGCGTCTAATATACCTTTTTTTGGGGTTAAAAAAATCGCATCTACAGCCTGCCAGCGAACGTTCGCCGCTGGCAGGCTGTAGATCAACTAGTTTACCTTCCGTTCCTGTGAACGCGCGTGCCTGTGTGCGCGCGTTCACAGGAAATCTCGCGTCTCGCGAGATGACGCCCTGGCGCGTCCAGGAGGAATAACAGGGCTGCCGCAAAGACGCAATCCTGCGTGCAGCGGTCCTGTAGTGGTTAAGCTAGGGGAGCTGAGGTGGTTAATTGTTATTTTCAATTAGTTGAATGCTCAAAAAATGTTTTGTCTCACTCTCATTTCTTCTTGTTGCATGGTGAAGCTCTACTTGGAACCTATGATTTTTTGCCATTTTTCAAGTGGTCTTAAACTTTTGATCAGGACTGTATGTATAATTAACATTTCTAAATGTATATGACTCTTTAATAAATTAATTATACAATATTAAGAACACTCTTACTGACTTCAACTCCACCCAAAACTAGCTTTGACTGTGACTCCACCGTCCTGGTGTTATTATTATTTAGCGTTTCTTTCTGCATGTGAAAAAAGCATCAAAAACTAATGACATCAAGGCGGACAAAGTGCAAAAACAGTGTTTGCAGTAAACACTGAAGTAAACTGACAGGACTTCACTGACAAGCTCTGTATTGCTCGTGTGAAGGAGGACTAAGATTAGCTTTCCAAGTGTGCTAGAAGGAGTGCAATCATCCACTTATTCATGTATGGTTATTAGAGGTTCAGAGCAGAGGCCTCCTGTGGAGCAGTGTTGCCCGCTCCCCTATCTGCACTGTGCGCCAGTCCTCAGGGTGGCCACTGATGGAAGGGTTTCCATTGAGTGCTATTATCCAATGAGGCTCACTGATGGATGGGTCTGGTCATATACACAGAAAGAGACCCATGATCAGGAGCAAACAAGCCTTGTCCCATGTAAACCTGTCGCTGACTACCCGTTGCATGACCACATCTTTTATGTGGCACTAAAATCTCCTTGTGTAAATGCAACTGTTTAGGAGGATGAATGATCAGGGGATGAATGATCATATTATCAATCCTTTGTCCTGCCTGATCGGCTCATGGAAATGGCAGCTGACCAGTATCTTGTACCGAAATCTGCTCGTGTAAAAAGACCCTTAGGCCCCTTTCACACGAGCAAAACGCATAGCACCCGCACTGAATCCTGACCCATTCATTTCAATGGGTCTGTGTACACGAGTTCTGCGTTGCGTGAAAAACGCAGCATGTCCTATATTCAGCGTTTTTCACGCAGCTCTGGCCCCATAGAAGTGAAAAAACGTTGCAATGCGTTTTTCACTGAAGCCCTATTCGCTTCTATGAGGCCAGGGCTGCGTGAAAAACGCAGAATATAGGACATGCTGCGTTTTTTCACGCAACGTAGAACAGGTCACGCATTGCACCCGCGCGGAAAACTCGCTTGTGTGAAAGGGGCCTTACTGGGCTGCTTCTAGCAAATTTGGAAAAGAAACGTTAAAGGGATTTTCCTCTCTCTTTTTCTGACCTGTGGGGGTCCCACCCCCGCCGATCAGCTTTTTGAAGAGCCTGCAGTGCTCATGAAGCTCGGTGCTATACATTGTATAGTGGCCATGCTTGGTATTGCAGGTCAGGTCCATTCACTTGAATGGGACTGAACTATGATTAGGCCACGTGACCAATCATCATCATGTCACATGTCCTAGGAGCCCCCTCAGAACTCGTAGTAAATATATATATATATACACACATATAATTATAATTTTTTTAAATCCTCATTATCTTCTGCTACTGCTATGTCCATGCACATCCATGGGGCAGACACAGGAGCTGAGCTTGCACCATTACCTGTTGGTGTCCGTTATAACATGCAGCTGGCGGCATTGGAGCAAGTCCCAGTTCTGCCATTGTAACCCTTTAGATGCCGTGTGCTGACATAAACATAATCCACATACAATTTTATTAAAAGTAAAAAAAAAAAAAGACTCATGAAAACACTTCACAAGCTTTTTTTTCTCATCAATATCAGATTAAACCCCACATCTCAACGGATCAGCTACGAAAATTCTATTTTTTATTGTGGGGGCGGGGGGGGGGGGCCCAATTCTGAGTTTTGCTATGGGGCCCCATGATTTCTATGTATGTAGCCTCTTCAAACAGGTGACCGTCGGGGACCGATTGGGTATCGATGACCTATCCTGGGGGAATTTTGGAAAACGCCTTTAAGGCCCCTTACAGACGAGCGTGGCCGGATTAGGTCCGGATGCGTTCATTGAAAACTGTGCGATTTCGCAAACAAGTCTATTCCGTTTTGTTTGCGTTCAGTTTTTATCGCGCGGGTCAAATGCGCATTGATGCGATTTTCACACGCGTGATAAAAAACGAAATGTTTACAAACACCATCTCTTAGCAACCATCAGCGAAAAACGCATCGCCTTCGTACTTGCTTGTGGATGTGATGCGTTTTTCACGCAGCCCTATTCACTTCTATGGGGCCAGGGCTGAGTGAAAAAACGCAGAATATAGAACCTGCTGCGATTTTCACGCAACACACAAGTGACGCGTGAAAACCAACGTTCATGTACACAGCCCCATTGAAATGAAGGGGTCCGGATTCCGTGCGGGCGCAATGCATTCGTATCACGCATTGCACTCGCTCGTGTGAAAGGGGCCTAAAATGGCCAGTCCCTTTAATCCAGGGTCAAGTGGTCAAGGGCTTACTCAGTGCGCCTGCGCCGATGACGTCACCTCTAAACCCGAAAGAGAAGACGTCATCGGCGCAGGCGCACTGAGGAAGTGCTGAGGAAGCGAGCGTCCTTCTCTCAGAGCACCTGCGCCGAATGAAGACACGTAAGGTGCAGGCGCGGGATTTGAATTGCAGACAGGGCCAGCCGGAGGAGGAGAGCGCTCGCTGGCCCTGTCAATCAGCAGGAGGAGGGGGCGTTTTTTTGAAAGGAGGATGCGGCGGCTGCCAGTAAGTAGACGCCCTACTTGCTGGTAGTGAAGTCATTTGCATATTTTAAAAGCTCGATTTTTTGTGAAACCAACCAACAGAACAAGGTAAGAGCCCTATATAGGGAATAGTCGTCCAATAAGGATTTTAATATGCCCAAAAATTAAAAATGAGTTTTGGGGGGTGACAGAAGCCCTTTAACCTCCCGACCGCCTAACGCAGGGACGCGCATATCCGGCCCGCACATGCGCAGTGCGGGTCGGCAAAAGTCGCAGAAGGAGCTGGTCACCAGCCTGCCAGCCAATGATCAGCGCTGGCAGGTTGGTGACTTTTAAAATAACGAACTACCAGCCATATAACACATTATATTATAAATATAATGTGTTAAATGGCTTCTGTGCTCTCTGCTGGGTCCTTTTCGTCGGTTGGTCCCAGCAGAGAGCACAGATCACAGTAAGGACACCAAGCACTACATATTTAGCCCCAGATCACCCCCCCCCCCCCATCACCCCAATTAACCCCTTGATCACCCCTGTCAATCACTAGTGAAAGGGAAAAAAAGTGATCAGTGTAAACTGTCACTTTTTTTTTTACCAGTATTGACTGTTAGGTTTAGGTTAGTTTAGGCCCCTTTGGTAGGTAGTTTAGGGATCAGTTAGCGCCCAGCCCACCGCAGTCACTGATTAGCGTATCACAGCGCATCGCTATTCAGCATTGGTACTTTTATAGTATCTGTAAGTGATCAGAACTGATCACAGTCAGATTTATAACTTTATTAGTGTCACCTTAGCTCGCCCTCCACCCAAAACGCAGTGTTTGCCCGATCGGTCGCCCACACGTGCGTTCACCCACGCCCACCCCGCCGCAGTGACAAAATTTTTATCACTGCACAATCACTACACAAGTGCTGCGGCGATAAAAAATTCAGTTTTGATATTTTGTATCAATCGCAGCGGCTTCCTGTACTTCGCTAGCCTCCCATTTGTAAGACAGGCTCCTATGTCCTGGCAGACGCCTTTCCCCTCTTTATTTTTTTTTGCCCATTTTTGGGCAGAGATTTTTTCATCCACATTGATCGATGCGAAAGAAGAAATCTGTGCCGTTCATTTTTTCTTTCAGCCCAGAGGCTAAACGGAAAAAATAAATCTCATTACCTGTATGCTCAATATAAGGAGAATAGCAGAAACTCCTAATGCTGGCCATACATGTAATGATTGTGGAGACCCTCAAATGCCAGGGCAGTACAAACACCCCACAAATGACCCCATTTTGGAAAGAAGACACCCCAAGGTATTCGCTGAGGGGCATATTGAGTCCATGAAAGATTGAACTTTTTGTCACAAGTTAGCGGAAAGGGAGACTTTGTGAGAAAACCCCCCCAAAAAAAATCAATTTCCGCTAACTTGTGCCAAGAAAAAAAAAAAAAAAAAACCTTCTATGAACTCGTCAGGCCCCTCATTGAATACCTTGGGGTGTCTTCTTTCCAAAATGGGGTCACTTGTGGCGTAGTTATACTGCCCTGGCATTTTAGGGGCCCAAATGCGTGAGAAGCAGTTTGAAATCAAAATCTGTAAAAAATGACCGGTGAAATCCTAAAGGTACTCATTGGAATTTGGGCCCCTTTGCCCACCTAGGCTGCAAAAAAGTGTCACACATCTGGTATCGCCGTACTCAGGAGAAGTTGGGCAATGTGTTTTGGGGTGTATTTTTACATATACCCATGCTGGGTGAGAGAAATATCTCTGTAAAATGACAACTTTGTATAAAAAAAAATGGGAAAAGTTGTCTTTTACAAAGATATTTCTCTCACCCAGCATGGGTATATGTAAAAAGACACCCCAAAACACATTGCCCTACTTCTCCTGAGTACGGCGATACCACATGTGACACTTTTTTGCAGCCTAGGTGGGCAAAGAGGCCCAAATTCCAATGAGCACCTTTAGGGTTTCACAGGGCATTTTTTACGCATTTGGATTCCAAACTACTTCTCATACTTTAGGTCCCCTAAAATGCCAGGGCAGTGTAAATACACAAGTGACCCCATTTTAGAAAGAAGACACCCCAAGGTATTTCGTAAGGGGCATGGCGAGTTCATGTAAATTTTATTTTTTTTTGTCACAAGTTAGTGGAATATGAGACTTTGTAAGAAAAAATAAATAAAAAAAATAAAAAATTCAATTTCCGCTAACTTGTGACAAAAAATAAAAACTTCCATGAACTCACTATGCCCATCAGCGAATGGGGTCATTTGTGGGGTGTTTCTACTGTCTGGGCATTGTAGAACCTCAGGAAACATGACAGGTGCTCAGAAAGTCAAAGTGCGTAAATTTATTTTTTTTGCACCATAGTTTGTAAACGCTATAACTTTTACCCAAACCAATAAATATACACTTATTGCATTTTTTTTTATCAAAGACATGTAGAACAATAAATTTTGAGAAAAATTTATATAGAAATGTAGTTTTATTTGAAAAATTTTACAACAGAAAGTGAAAAATTTCATTTTTTTTGCAAAAATTTCGGTCATTTTCGATTAATATAAAAAAAAGTAAAAATGTCAGCAGCAATGAAATACAACCAAATGAAAGCTCTATTAGTGAGAAGAAAAGGAGGTAAAATTCATTTGGGTGGTAAGTTGTAGGACCGAGCGATAAACGGTGAAAGTAGTGTAGTGCAGAAGTGTAAAAAGTGCTCTGGTCATGAAGGGGGTTTAAGCTAGCGGGGCTGAAGTGGTTAAAGAACCTTTCAGCAACTTAACCCAAGACGCAGAAAACAAGTTCCCAAATATTTGATTTTCTGGATTATTAGACATTGGATGAACACAATTTCCGTATAAACAACGTACAGTATTAAAAAAGTGTTACTCACTGCTTCCGAGATGGAGACCTATTAGGAACCAGCAGAAGAGGACTTCCATATCTGCTCCAACGTTATCTCGGACTGAAAAAGACCCCAAAATAAGGCCAGGTTAGATGCCTTCACATGCCGAGTCCCGACATCCTGACCACCTGCGGATATCCAGAGTGCCCGCCGCGTGACAGCAGCGAGACGGGCTCGGAGAGACTCCACAAGGACCCGCTATCTGCCGCCATGTTAGTCCTAGTTCACACAGGATGTCGCTTCGAGACATATTGCCGAGGCGCCATGATGGGGGTTGGGAGCATAAGGCTACTTTCACACTGGCTTTCCGTTTGCGAGATCTCGCACGCGATCCAAAACGGATCAGTTCAGCCCTAATGCATTCTGAATGGAAAAGGATCCGCTCAGAAGGCATCAGTTTGGCTCCGTTCCGCTCTGGAGGCAGCTCGCAGCGTTTTGGTGTCCGCCTGACGATGCAGAGGCAAACGGATCCGTCCTGAAACACAATGTAAGTTAATGGGGCGCGCGTTTTTTTCACTGACATAATAGAAAACGGATCCTTTCCCCATTGGCTTTCAATGGTGTTCAAAACGGATCCGTTCCGAGCGGTTGTATTATCGGTGCGGATCCATGACGGACCCGCACCAAACGCGAGAGTGAAAGTAAAGTACGAGCCGGAGAAATATTTTGGAGAATAAAATAAATAACCCATTCCCCACACTCAGTCTGATGGAGAAAGAAACCGCAATGTTAGGGTCCATTCACACGTCCGCAACTTGGGTCCGAGTCTGTTCCGCAATTTTGCGGGAACGGGTGCGGACCCATTCACAATGTGCTGTTCGCATCCGCACTTCCGTTCCCGAAAAAAATAGAACATGTCCTATTGTTGTCCGCAACTGCGGACAAGAAAAGGCATTTTCTATTATAGTGAGGGCGATGTGCGGTCCGCGAAATGCGGAACGCACATTGCCGGTGTCCATTTTTTGCAGACCGCAAAACACCTACGGATGTCTGAATGGACCCTTACTGCGAGTAATGTGAATATAGACCTGAAAAAATATTGTACACTGCTGAGGGTCCGAAAAAGGGATTTGCAGCCAAATACGCGACTTCTCCCCCTTACACGCCACGTCGGGGTAAAAAAGGGGGGGGGGGAGGGGGCCGGCCGGTCTCATTTATCATTTTCTATGCCTGTTTTAGGGGCTCATGCACACGAACGTGTTTTCTTTCCGTGTTTTTTTGCAGACCATATGCGGAACCATTCATTACAATGGGTCCGCAAAAAAACCACGGAAGTTACTCTGTGTGCATTCTGTTTCCACACGTCCATTCCTACGGACAAGGATAGGGCTGTTCTATTAGGAGATAGCTGTTCCGTTCCGCAAAATACGGAATGCATACGGACGTCAAACGTATTTTTTGCGGATCCAGTTTTTTGCAGACCGCAAGATACATACGGTCGTGTGCATGAGACTTAGGCGTAGAAATTGATCTAATTCTACCACAGCGAGAGGATTGGCGTAGATTTAGGCCTGAGGTAGCTGCGCCTAAGTTATGTAGAGGCCGCCGCAGGGCAGTGAAAGTGTTAACGCCAACCTCCCAGGCAGCCCAGCATAAAGAAGTTACCTCTATGAATGAAAGTATAACGTCATAGGTGTTTTCCTGCGGAAGAAGAGTCTGGCGTTAGCAATCACGTGCTCTACCACCAGCCAATCACAGAGCACAGTTCAGCATCCCGTAACAAGCTGTCTGCGTTACTAGGGGCGGTGAGAAGGATAGTGCCGCACCATCAGCCAATCACGGAGCAGCGCAGCTAAACTAGCCTCTCGTAATTGGTTGACCGGGATGTATACGTTACAAGGGGAGCTAGTGCCGAGCTTTACCATCCACCAATCAAAGATCAGCCCAGCTAAAGGGCCTCCCGTGATTGGCTAAACCAGATGTCTGCGTTACTAGGGCGGCGAGGAGCAGAGATAGCGCCCCGCTTTACCATCCACCAATCAAATAGCAGCCCAGCTAAAGGGCCTCCCGTGATTGGCTAAACCAGATGTCTGCGTTACTAGGGCGGCGAGGAGGAGAGTTAGCGCCCCGCTCTACCATCCACCAATCAAAGAGCAGCCCAGCTAAAAGGCCTCCCTTGATTGGCTGAACGAGATTGTGAGCGGGAGAATTGGCGTTTGGCTATCGCCGCTGGCGTTGAGCTGGTCTGTGCTTCTTTCAGTTCGTCCATTAGGGTCCAGCTGGGAAAGTGGGTGGTCACACAGAAGGCATCGAGTCCTCCTGAGCTCTGTGAGGGCATGCGCAGTCAGTCCTGTCAGGGAGCTAGCCTACTGCATTATGGCTCCATTCCATTGACTTTACCTCAGGCAGGGTTAACCTGTGACTGTGTTAGAACATTGGGTGGAGCAGGTAGGTTGTCTTCCCTTGTTGCTAGGTAACATATAGGTGGCACTGGTGAATACCATGGTGACAATTGGATTTTTGGTATCGTCACGTGAGCCTCTGAAGTCAAATATGTCATTGGCTAGAATGTGGCTGCCGATAGGGGTTTTATGGAGCTTATAGGGATGTGAAATACATAACCTGCAATAAGTCCCCGCGGTCTCCACCGGCCTGCTGCTTAACCGCTTCATTGCCAGGCGATTTTCCGTTTTTGTTTTTATATACGTGTAGGAAACGGACGGAGCGGCTGCCGGGCCTGGTCTGAGACACCGATCTTGACAAGCCATAGGAATGGGGGTTGTGAAAATAATTGCTGCGGGGCCACCGTTCAAAAATTTACTGTGGGGCCCTGTCAGCTGTAGTTATGTCACTGGCCGTAACTTTTTTACTTTTCTGTTCACATGAGGCTTGTTTATTTTTTTTGTGGGAAAAGTTCTACTTTCTAATGACACCATTTAACCCCTTCCAAACCAGTGCCGTACTAGTATGGCGCTGGCCGGGTCTTTAAGATGGTGCCCGCTCACGCTATTTCCTACAACAGACACCCGCGGCTCATGTCCGAGACCGGCGATAATGGTGGTCGCGGACACTTAACACATCAGATGCCGTGGTGAATGCTCCGGCGCCCCCGTGTGGCGATTAGAGGAGCTTGTGTGCGGCAGTCCCCCGTCATAGAGAACGGAAGGAGGCCGCTGCTCAGTGTTTCCTGTCTGTAGCAGGCCTCCATAGGAAACTAGTACATTTCTCATAGACTCCACTGCTAATGCATTGGCATCTATGGGAATAGCAATCTAATGATTGCTTGTTATAGTTCCCTATGGGGAACTATAAAAAAGTAAAAAAATAAATAAAGTTTTTTTAAAATTAAATATGCGAATAGGCCCATACTATAAAAATATTTTTCCCATATGGCAAGCAGCGAAACGGAAAAAAGAGAGGTCTAAATGATCGATTAGCCATTTTGGGATGCTTCATTTAGCACAAAAATTTTTTACAAAGTGATCTCAATAACCGTACACATCCCAGAATGGTATCGATGAGAAGTAAAGATCACCCCACCAAAAATGAGCCCTCACCCTGCTCCGTACATATAAGGACAAAAAAATTATAGGGGTCAGAATATGGTGCCGAAAACGAAACAGATTTTTTTCCCAAGGTTTTTATTATTTTATCAGTACCTAAAGACAAGACAGGTCGTACTGATCTGTAGAATGGTCAGTTTTATCGAACGTCGTAAAGAAAACTGTGCCGGTACTGCTTTTTTATTTTCCATTTCCACCCCATTTTTTTTTTTTTCCTGCTTCCCGCTACATCATGTGCAGTAATAAATGGTGTCATTGTAAAGTACAACTTGTCCTGCAAAAAACAAGCCCTCCGATGGCTATGTGAAAGGAAAATTAAAAAAGTTACGGCTCTGGGAAGGCAGGGAGTGGAAAAAGGAAAATTAAAAAAACTTCGGTTAATATTGGATACAATGCAGTGGGAAGCTGGGAAAAAAATTCGGAATAGGGTGGCAGTGGAAAAAATAAAATGCAATTCTACTATATGTCTTCAGGGAGTCCTCTTGTGGTAAAACTGACCTGTTCCCTTCATTCTTCAGGTCAGTACGGTCACATATACGACACACGATGCCACATTTATATAGTTTTAATACTTTTAACCACTTCATTACTGGAGAGTTTACCCCCTTCCTTACTAGGCCAATTTTTCAGTTTTAGCAATGGGCGCATCTAACTGCAAATGTTATATATATATAAACATTTCTGTCTGTTCTTTATGCACGACCAAGATACTGGACCGATCGGCACCAAATTTGGCAAATAGGTACATCAGTGTGAGGAATATGAGGGGACATAGTTGAAGGCCAGCCCATTTGCTGTCATTGGCAGAGGAAGCGGGCTCCACAGGGGGCCCAGCCTCAAAGCCGATATGTGACATTTCACACCTCCACCAGCCAGGCTGGAAGCAAACTGATCTGACAGGGTGACCACCCTGCGGGGGGCTGAGCTTGTTACCTACAACAAAAGAAATTCTCCAGACATAACGGAGTTCATATGAAATTACCGCACATCTGAAGCCGTACAGCGGTTACACAGTTGAGACCCTGGAACCGAACCGAGCGTCCTCCCGGACCTTGCTCACTTATAGGATCCAGGGAAGAGGAGATATGGAGAACGTCTAGTAGGAGCCTAATAGCAATGCAGTGCTTGGTCTCCAAATGCACCAGGGATCCGGGCGGATCAATTGGTGCCAGAACCATCTTCCTATGACTTTCCGGTGAGGAGTTAAAGGGAACCTGTCACCAGTTTTATGGTGTCCTAACTAAGGGCAACATAAATAAGTGACTGATTCGCTTAGCAAAATGCTGGGTCACTTTCTTTAATTGACCCAGTCAATCTGCCATCTCGTATTGAAAAGCTCCAGCTGATAATGACGAGTCATGAATATTCATGAGCTCCTGACTCTCCCCGCCCACCTGCTGCTGAATGACAGTTTGTTTCCATAGGAATCAGCAGCAGGTGGGCAGGGGAGTGGCTATAGCTCTGAATTAAATATACGCTGGACTCAATGACATCACGCTGGACTCCAATCAGCTCATTAGCATGCAGCATCTTTGTGTGTATATCATGAGGTAACCATCTGTCACACCAGTAAGTGAATACATCTAAGGTACTTTTTAATAGTTAATGATTGTATATAATTAGTTAGATTATAATCAAATATCCACATGACAGGTTCCCTTTAAAGGGGTTTTCTCATCTTGCTACTTCAATCTCAATTGCTGCCAGCTAGCTGGTCACTTCCTGGTTTTCTGCAGATAAGGCTGGGCGGGCTTAGGCAGCTAGAGTGAAGGCCGGCCACGCCTCCTTATGACATCACACTGAGAGCTGAGTCATGCATGCTCGTTCATGAGGATAGTATGAGTCATCAGTCTGGCAGCCTGCAGTGTGTGTGAGGGGAATGGTCACTCAGAGAGCCATGTGAAGTGAGCTCAGTGCACAGTAACACGTGGCTATTCTGCAGTTTTAGGCCTCTTTCACACTTGCGTTGTGAGGATCCGGCGTGCACTTCCGTTGCCGGAAGTGCCCGCCGGATCCGTAACTTCGCAAGTGAACTGAAAGCATTTGAAGACTGATCAGTCTTCAAAATGCGTTCAGTGTTACTATGGCAGCCAGGACGCTATTAAAGTCCTGGTTGCCATAGTAGTAGTGGGGAGCAGTATACTTACCGCCTGTGCGGCTCCCGGGGCGCTCCAGAATGACTTGATCCATGCGCGTGGGGCGCCCTGACGTCACTCTGAAGCGCCCTGGGAGTCGCACGGACGGTAAGTATACCGCTCCCCACTACACTTTAGCGTCCCGGCAGCCATGGTAACCATTCAGAAAAAGCTAAACGTCGGATCCGGTAATGCGCCGAAACGACGTTTAGCTTAAGGCCGGATCCGGATTAATGCCTTTCAATGGGCATTAATTCCGGATCCGGCCTTGCGGCAAGTGTTCAGGATTTTTGACCGGAGCAAAAAGCGCAGCATCTTGCGGTATTTTCTCCGGCCAAAAAACTTTCCGGTCCTGAACTGAAGACATCCTGATGCATCCTGAACGGATTTCTCTCTATTCAGAATGCATTGGGATAATCCTGATCAGGATTTTTCCGGAATAGAGCCCCGACGACGGAACTCTATGCCGGAAGACAAGAACACAAGTGTGAAAGAGCCCTTACACATAAAATCTCTTTCTGATCTTTTACAAACCCATTCTGTGCATCAAAAACTATAATTCCATATTATACATTAGCCCAAAAGCTTGACCAACCCCCACCCCCCAGCACTGATGCTGATTTGTTTCCATTACAGCTGTACTCCAGTTGTGTATAAACCTTAATCTATGTATCTTTATAGATGCATATACAGCTCAGCTACATGTGTCTTCTCCAGTCCCCTAACATCACTTTGGCTGAATGGCTTCCTATACAGCCCTGCTACATCTTTATTCTACTCCCCCACTAGCACTGTCTGAAAAGCTTCATATACAGCTCTACTGCATATGTCTATCTCTTCAACCAGCACTGTGTCAGAACAGCCGCATATTCAGCTCTACTACATCTGTATCTCTCTTCAACCAGCACTGTGTCAGAACAGCCGCATATTCAGCTCTACTACATCTGTATCTCTCTTCAACCAGCACTGTGTCAGAACAGCCACATATTCAGCTCTACTACATCTGTATCTCTCTTCAACCAGCACTGTGTCAGAACAGCCGCATATTCAGCTCTGCTACATCTGTTTCTCTTTCACCAGCATTGATGCTGACCTTTCACATATACAGCTCTGCTACATCTGTTTTTCTCTTCAACCAGCACTGTCAGAACAGCCGCATATTCAGCTCTGCTACATCTGTTTCTCTTTCACCAGCATTGATGCTGACCTTTCACATATACAGCTCTGCTACATCTGTTTTTCTCTTCAACCAGCACTGTCAGAACAGCCGCATATTCAGCTCTGCTACATCTGTTTCTCTTTCACCAGCATTGATGCTGACCTGCCACATATTCAGCCCTGCTACATCTGTTTCTCTTTCACCAGCCACCAAGTGCCTCCATCTGCCCCATATAGCTGCCCATTAGCCTCATATAGCCTCCATCTGCCCCCAAAGCCCCCTATATAGCTGCCCATATGCCTCCATCTGCCCCAAAAGTGACTCCATCTGCCCCCAATCGCATATATAACAAATACTTACCCTGCTGTCTCTCCCACGCCGTCCGCACTCGTCTCTTCCACGAACTGATCGGCCGCGCATGCGCAGATCTATTTTCAACGCAGCTCAAAGGAAAATAGATCTGTGCATGCGCGGCCGGCCGGAGACGTGCGCGATCTCGAGAAGAATTGCGGCCACCACTAGATCACCAGGGAATGATGTCCGCAGGCGCGGCCCATGGATGCGGCCGGCGAGCGGTGGCCGTATCCATGGGCAGCGACTATAAACAATGCTATATGAATTTTCAATTTTATTCAAAGCCTATAGGATTTAGAAAAAGGATTATATTTAGGAAAAGCCGGGGGGGGGGATGAAACATGATTACCCAGATGATAATACCCCTTTAAGGGTACTTTCACACTTGCGGCAGGACGGATCCGACAGGCTGTTCCCCCTATCGGATCCGTCCTGCAGCTATTTCGCCATGCCGCCGGACGGATTGACTATAATGGGGACGGGGGCGGAGCTCCGGCGGTGCACGGCGAAAGCCGCCGGACTAAAAAGTCGGACATGCAGGACTTTTTAGTCCGGCAGCTTTCGCCGTGCTGCTCCGGAGCTCCGCCCCCATCCCCATTATAGTCAATGGGGACGGAGCGGCGGCACGGCAAAATAGCCGCAGGACGGATCCGACATGGTGAACAGCCTGTCGGATCCGTCCTGCCGCAAGTGTGAAAGTACCCTAATACTTTTTTCATTATTTTTTTTTTTTTACCCAGACCAACTTGGTTCTTGAAGATCCAGTGGGTCTGATGCCTCTATAATACACTGCAGTACACTGTATAGTGTACTGCAGTGTATTTTCTATTACACCTAGCCTGGTCAGGCTCCTTTCTTCCCAGCAAGTGCCTCATCAGGCTTAGGCCGAATGCACATGGCCGTGTTCCGCGGCCAAGAGCGGTCCGTGGTATGCCGGGCTGGATTCCTGTTCAGAGCAGGAGCGCACAGCGTCATTGGTTGCTATGACGCGTGCGCTTCATGTTGCTGCTGTACTACAGTAATACACTATACCAGTGTATTACTGTAGTGCAGCGGTGGCATGAAGCGCACGCGTCATAGCAACCAATGACGCCGTGCGCTCCTGCTCTGAACAGGAATCCAGCCCGGCATGCCGCGTGCATTCGGCCTTAGGGTACTTTCACACTAGCAGCAGGACAGCCTGCCGGATCTGTCCTGCCGCTATTTCGGCATGCCGCCTCTCCGTCCACATTGACTATAAAGGGGAGGGGGGCGGAGCTCTGGCGCAGTACGGCAGTGCGCTGTGAGAGGCTGCCGGATGAAAAAGTTGGACCTGCAGTACTTTTCGTACGGCGGCCTCTCGCCGCGCACTGCCGGGTCTCTGCCCCCGTCCCCATTATAGTCAATACGGACAGAGCGGCGGTCCGGCAGGCGGAGCAAATCTGTCCTGCCGCAAGTGTGAAACTACCCTTTATGCCATGGCATGCCGGATGCCTGTGAAGGCATCCGGTTGCCATGGTAACCATCGGGGCTGACACAGCAGCGCAGCGCCCGGGAGGCAGCTCTATCCTGTTCCCTGACGATCCTTTGCCTGCTCCTCCTGTACTGCGCATCCGTCCTGGTATTGTGACCTCCGCTCTCACCTGACTACTCCTTGCGGACTCCTCTGGTACTTCTCTACTCTCCTGGTATTTGACCCCGGCTTCTCCTGACTATTCTTTGCTTAACCCTTTGTACTACGTAGCTCTCTTGGTTCTGACCTGGTCCGTTCACGTTCCGTATTTTGTCTTGTCTGTCTTCCCTGCACATATCCTAAGTAAGGGACTGTCGTCCAGTTGTCCCCTGTCATCAGGACTCGTGAGGCAAGTAGGCAGGGCCAGGGGTGAGGGTGGAGCGCAGTGGTCACTATCCTTCCCCCTGTGTGTGTGTGTGGACGTGACCGTTACACAGACATTTTGCCACAGGCATCAGTTATCCTGCCATCAATTTGATGCAATATTCCAAGAAGGCGTTTGTATAAAAGGTGTAGCTTCTTCAGTCCTTCTTTTACAGTATAGAAGGAGGGATCACACCACGCGTAGTCTGCTTCACCCCGGAGCAGTCACAGACACAGTGACACAGGAAGGAGAAGGCGATGAGGTGGCTCTGCGTGTGCTCCTTCATAGTCCTTAGTTATCATGCTGGTAAGTCACATCTGCTTCTGCGGGTCGTCCTGTAGAAACAGTACTGCTTTACTGTCTGGTATTATCTATCTATCTAATATCTATGTATCTATCTATCTCATATCTATCTATCTATCTCATATCTATCTCATATCTATCTATCTATCTATCTCATATCTATCTCATATCTATCTATCTATCTATCTATCTCATATCTATCTATCTCATATCTATCTATCTATCTATCTATCTATCTATCTATCTATCTATCTATCTATCTCATATCTATCTATCTATCTCATATCTATCTATCTATCTCCTATCTATCTAATATCTATCTATCTCATATCTATCAAATCAAAAAGCTTTATTGGCAGGTCTAAAATTATACATTAGTATTGCCAAAGCATGTGGGAAATAGGGGGTTGAGAAATGGGGACACACCCGGGGTCAGTGTATAGGAGTTCGTGGCATATCATGACAGGGGGAAGGGGGGGGGGGGGGGGGAAACGGTTGCGGACACACCCCGGGTCAGGGTACCTGGCATATCAGGCTCCTCTCAGTCTGTGGCAGGCACTGATATATTGTGCTGCTATGTCCACAGTGTTTTCTTCCTTTCCCAGCAGGATGGGCAGCTTCTCTTCCTCCCCCATGGAGCTGAAGTCTGGGAGTAGATCAGAGAGTCTCCTAAAGTGGATGTCCCTGCTGAGAATTTGGCACAGTATATTAGGAATTGAGCCTCAATCTCCACCGCCTACAGGTGGTACTGCTGGCACAGTCTGCTTTCTCTTGGCATGTAGCTCTGTCGATGCCGTCCGGATTTGACGGCCAGGCTGTGGGTGCTCAGTCTGTAGCGGGTCAGGATTTTCCGGTCTCTGGGGTTCCCTAGTTTCTCCAGATATGGGGCCAGTTTGAAGTCTCTCTGCAGGCTCTGGTACACCGTCAGCTTCTGGGATGCTCTCACCTCCTTCCTCCATTCACTGACGTATTCCTCTTGTCTCTTGTTTACTGTGTTCCCAATCCCGGCTTTTGTGAGGTGGTGTGGGGTGATTATCTGGTCGGGCTGGGTTTCATTAAGTTGATTTTGGGGCTTTGCCTTGCCTGGGATACCTTGGTGTAGCAAGGCTTTATGGTGATGGGAGCCTTCACTACTTCCATGTAGATGGCCCCAGAATGATAGCGCCCTCTTCTGGATTGTAAAGTGTAGAGGGAATCTGCCCAGCTCCCCTCGACAGGCACTGTTAGAGGTGCTCCGATGGACCTGGAGGAGATGCTTACAGAATTTCAGGTGGAATATTTCTGTTGGGCTGGAATCCCATCTTGACCAGTCAGGGTACGTGTGAGGGCCCCAGACTTCACTGCCATAAAAGAGGATTGGTGCAATGATGGAGTCAAAGATTTTAAGCCAGACCCTCACTGGTGCTTTGAGGTGGTACAGTCGTCTTCTGATGTTGTATAAGGTCTTGGATGCTTTGTCTTTCAGCTCCTCAATGGCTGATTTGAAGCTCCCAGTTTGATCAATTATCAGGCCTAGGTAGGTGTACCTATTGGTGGCTGTAAGAGGGCGGTTGTGTAGCGTGAAGGTAGGGGGCCTGGCTGACTTTGTTTTCCTTCTCTGGAACACCATAGTGTTGGTCTTTTTTAAATTGATGGTAAGGGATAGCTATCTATCTCATATCTATCTATCTAATATCTATATATATCTATCTATCTCATATCTATCTAATATCTATACTTTCACACTAGTTTTTTTTTCCGGATCAGTCATGGATCTGCAAAAACGCTTCCGTCATGAACGGATCCGGTTGTATTATGTCTTCTTTAGCCATGATGGATCCGTCATGAACACCACTGAAAGTCAAACGGATCAATTTTTTACTGTGTCAAAAAAAACAGATCCATCCCCACTTACATTGTGTGAACGGACGGATCCGTCTTGCTCCACACCACATCGCAGACAGAAAAACGCTACTTACAGCGTTTTATCTGTCCGCGATGGGAACGCAACGGAACACTTTATTTTGTTCAGTTCAGTTTTGTCCCCATTGACAATGAATAGTGACAAAACTGAAGCGTTTTCTTCAGCTATTGAGATCCTATGACAGATCTCAATAGCAGAATTGAAAACGCAGATGTGAAAGTAGCCTCTAATATCTATTTATCTATTATCTGTCTATCTCATATCTATCTATCTCATATCTGTCTATCTGTAGCAGCGGCTGCTGTGCGCCGCTGTTCCTATGCTTACCACTGCGGTCCCAGGTGCCGTGCTCAGCGGGGATCTGTGGCCAGTGCTTCCTATTCACTGCGTCAGCTCTGGTCTCTGTATAGGTGCTGTGGTTCTGCGGATCCTCTTCAGTTTCATCTCAGCCCTGGCCACAGCATGCTTGCTGCTGTTTTTTTTTTTTTTTTTTGCAGCACTTCTTTAACCCCTTAGTGACCATGCACATTTAAAAAAAATTGCATTCCAAGAGCTATGTTTTTTCATCTTGTACTTGTATGAGGTCTTATTTTTTGCAGGACAAGTTATAGTTTTTAATGCACCATTTTAAGTATATGTAATGATTGTTTAAAGAAAGCTGTTTAGCTAAAACACTGTTTGCTTACATCAGTAAAATGGCGTATTACTGGACACTAAGGGGTTAAGGGCCGGCGTGCGTCACTTTCTGGGTTTTATGGGTTAGGTCATGTGACCTTGCTGACTAATCCTAGCTCTCATGCACATATATAAGTGGCTCAGCCCCCTTCCCAGATGCCTCAATGTCAAGGTCCTTGTGTTTTGCTAAAGATCCTGATACTTATGTGTGTTCCTGACTTGTACTTTGTTCCTGGATTCTGCTAACCGTCTGATCCCTGCCTGCTTGTCTTGACTGTCCTATTGCCAGACCCGGATTACCTGACCTGTACCTGTGCCGCCTGCCCTGACCTTTTGCCTGTCTGACTTCGCCTCTGCCTCATCCTTCAGTCCTGCACTGTTGCTCCTGGTAACGACTCCACCTGCCTGACTACGCTTGTACTTCTGGTACCTTTCTCAGGTACCTCCTGGTCCGCCTGGACCAGCTGCCTCGTGTGCCTATCCTCAAGAGGTAGCGACCTGGTGTTCCCCTCAAGAAAGTCTATCCCCACCATCAGGGGTACTGTGAAGATCGAGGGGTTCACTTAGACAACACCTTTAGGGTAGGTAGGACACGTGGCACGCTGGTTTGTGACACTATCTTTCTCATAGCTATCTATACATCTATCTCATATCTATCTATAAAAAGCAAACTCCACGGCACTTCCAAAAAACGTGTACGTTTATTCACCAAATAACAGGAGCGTTTCAATCCTCTCAATGGGACCTTTCTTAAGCAGTGATGACAACAAAATGGTGCTCAATACAAGTTTAAATACATGCCCACATGATAATTGATTATTAAATCAATCAACACTAAAAATGTATGTAATAAATACATGATTGTGCATCAAAGTGTAAAAAACTGTCACGGTCCCTCCCGTGACAGATGTCAGGAGATCAAGGAGACTGGCGGAGCGTTGCGGAATCTAACAGCCTTTTTGATTACTTTTGATTCAGTGTTGCTGTTGTTTCTGACCACATCCCTTGTTTCAGGTGTAGCTTAGTAGTCATTACTTCTACCCTATTTAGTCGTACGCCAACCTTCTGACTGTGCGGTAAGATAGCTTCATTTGGTTTTTGAAGAGCTGGTGTGTGGTCCTCTCTGGAGTTCCTGCTCGTCCATCTCACTACAGAAGTTAAGTGTCACGTTTGTTTGTGTTTTGTTTTCCCTTCCTTGTTGGTTGTCACTA
Organism: Bufo gargarizans; assembly: GCF_014858855.1. Taxonomy (NCBI): domain Eukaryota; kingdom Metazoa; phylum Chordata; class Amphibia; order Anura; family Bufonidae; genus Bufo; species Bufo gargarizans. The sequence goes on along the minus strand of NC_058090.1, from coordinate 89,186,060 downwards.
GGCCTCAGGGAGACGCTTGTTTCTTCATCTGGGTTGTCTCAGCCCTGCCATTATCCATAGGGCTCTTTAGGGTCTCCAGGGTATAGGCATTCCTACCATCTAGGGGTGCCCATACGGTTATGAGTCAGGACCAGGACTAGGGTTCACTAGGAGTGACCTTTTCCTTTCCCTAGTGTTGAGGCCTAGTGGCTGTCCTTTTTCCCTCCTGGTTGTCAGTCTGGGGTTTCCTCCTATACCTCATCCGTGACAAAAACGAATAATAAATAGTGCTAACATGATGGAACATTATGTGCAATTCATAATTAAAGAAGACAAATGTATAACGTGTAAATTAAGATCCATCATTAAATATATCATAATTATAGCATTAAAAACACACGTGAGTGTCCAGGTGCAGACATTACAATGGATAAAAACAATTGGCCGATGAGATAGGACGGTTTACACTAACCAGCATAGAGGAGTCTGTGTATCGTTACAGCATCTTCCATCCCCGACTGCGCATTTCAGGGAAAAGGAGCGCGCTAACGTGAAAAAGCATGACATCACATGACCTCACGTGACCATGCACAATGTAAGACATGTGATGACAGGGGAGAGTCAGAAGACACGTGATCGCCTGGATAACACGTGTCTAACAAGGGCTGCATATCTCAGCGTAAGAGCATTATTGTTCGCTCCACGTCACATGATCTCCATATAGGCACGTGATCGCTACCAGTTGGTGCTGAAAGTGGAACGCAAACTTACAGCTAGCAACATCATATCATTATAGGAGGACTACATGTTGACCGCAAATATATTTATTTCAATGCTTCACATAATTGATCCAAAGTAAGTAAGTATGACATGACGAGGTCCATGTTGTTCAAACCATCCAACAAATACATAAATTAAAGAATGGAAAAAAGTAGAAGAAGTAATACCAAGTGAGAGATATGATCAAGTATATTCAGGAGTTAGATAAAGCGTCAACCACATAAAAAAAAACCTGTAGCAAGATTAGCATATTGATAAAAGAGTAAATAATCATAAATTTAACCGGGCATGGTCCTTCTCCAATTAAAAAATATATCTATTAACATACATTTAAGGTCTCTTTCTCTGTGACCACAATCAACAAAATGTTTTGATACCGGAAAATTCATCCATTTTTTACGAATGGTATATCTGTACTAATTACATCTGGTTTTAAAATCCAAGGAAGTTTCGCCGACATAAAGCTTGTTACAAGGGCACCAAAGGACATATATAACGAAAGTAGAATCACACGTCAAAAAATGTCTAATGGTGTACTCTTTTGCAATGAGAGGATGAACAAAACTCCCACCTTTTTGCATATAACGACAGCAGTTAATACAATTAAGGCATGGAAAGCAACCCATTTTTCGGGTGCGTAAAAAACTTTGCCCTGTCTTTTTTTTGTGGACCTACAGTACAGACCAAAAGTTTGGACACCTCATTCAAAGAGTTTTCTTTATTTTTCATGACTATGAAAATTGTAGATTCACACTGAAGGCATCAAAACTATGAATTAACACATGTGGAATTATATACATAAAAAAAGTGTGAAACAACTGAAAATATGTCATATTCTAGGATGGAATAGCATGCCGCTGCAAGATGCTGTGGTAGCCATGCTGGTTCAGTATGCCTTCAATTTTGAATAAATCCCCAACAGTGTCACCAGCAAAGCACCCCCACATCATCACACCTCCTCCTCCATGCTTCACGGTGGGAACCAGGCATGTAGAGTCCATCCGTTCACCTTTTCTGCGTCGCACAAAGACACGGTGGTTGGAACCAAAGATCTCAAATTTGGACTCATCAGACCAAAGCACAGATTTCCACTGGTCTAATGTCCATTCCTTGTGTTCTTTAGCCCAAACAAGTCTCTTCTGCTTGTTGCCTGTCCTTAGCAGTGGTTTCCTAGCAGATATTCTACCATAAAGGCCTGATTCACACAGTCTCCTCTTAACAGTTGTTCTAGAGATGTGTCTGCTGCTAGAACTCTGTGTGGCATTGACCTGGTCTCTAATCTGAGCTGCTGTTAACCTGCGATTTCTGAGGCTGGTGACTCGATGAACTTATCCTCCGCAGCAGAGGTGACTCTTGGTCTTCCTTTCCTGGGGCGGTCCGCATGTGAGCCAGTTTCTTTGTAGCGCTTGATGGTTTTTGTGACTGCACTCGGGGACACTTTCAAAGTTTTCCCAATTTTTTGGACTGACTGACCTTCATTTCTTAACCCCTTAAGGACCGAGGACGTACCGGTACGCCCTATTTCCCGAGTCCTTAAGGACCGAGGACGTACCGGTACGTCCTGACTTAAAATCTGCATTCCGGCGCCGTGGGGGTTAATCGGAACGGGACGCCGGCTGAAATCATTCAGCCGGCATCCCGTAACAATGCAGGGGGGGGTCATTTGACCCCCCGTGTCGGCGATCGCAGCAAACCGCAGGTCAATTCAGACCTGCGGTTTGCTGCGCTTTTTGCAGTTTCTGATCGCGGGGATCAGAAACTTCAGAGTGCCTAAAATCAATATTGCGCACCCCCCCCTGCACCCCTGCATGATTTGATGGCGGCGGGTGGTGCAGGGGGGGTGTCGCAGGCGGTGGGGGCGTTGCGGGAGGCGGGCGGTGCGGCAGGCGGGATCGCGATCCCCCGCCCGCCTCCCATTGCATAATCGTTGGCGTCTAGTGGGTTATACCAGGGTGCCAGCACATTGCTGGCACCCTGGTATAAACGGCTGACATCGGTGATGCGATGTCAGCCGTTTAACCCTTTCCATGCAGCGGTCCGTACGGACCGCTGTATGGAAAAGGTTAACAGCGCAAGGAGCTCCCTCCCTCTCCGATCGGGGGGCTGCTGTGCCTTTGCAGCCCCCCGATGGGAGAGGGAGAGAGCCCCCTGAAGCCCCGTCCTCACCCTTCCCCGTCTGCGAAGTTGTGACAGACGGGGAAGGTTCCCATGGCAACAGGACGCCTGCTCAGGCGTCCTGCTGTCCATGGTGCTGAACAGATCTGTGCTGAAAGCATAGATCTGTTCAGTGTAAGTAAAATACAGTGCAGAAACCTATATAGGTTCTGTACTGTATTTTACAGACATCAGACCCACTGGATCTTCAAGAACCAAGTGGGTCTGGGTCCAATTTTTTTAAAAAAAAGTGAAAAAAGTTAAGATAAAATAAAAAACATTTATCACTGAATAAAAAAAAAAAAATACACTACATATATTAGGTATCGCCGCGTCCGTAACGACCTGATCTATAAAATGGTCATGTTACTTTCCCCGCACGGTGAACGCCATAAAAATAAAAAAATTAAAACTATGAGAAAATTGAAATTTTGCCCACCTTACTTCCCAAAAAAGGTAATAAAAGTGATAAAAAAAGTCGCATGTACGCCAAAATAGTACCAATAAAACCGTCATCTCATCCCGCAAAAAATGAGACCCTACTCAAGATAATCGCCCAAAAACTGAAAAAACTATGGCTCTTAGACTATGGAAACACTAAAACATGATTTTTTTTGTTTCAAAAATAAAATAATTGTGTAAAACTTTTATAAATAAAAATAAAGTATACATATTAGGTATCGCCGCGTCCGTATCGACCGGCTCTATAAAATTATCACATGACCTAACCCCTCAGGTGACCACCGTAAAAAAAAAGAAAAAAAAAAGTGTAAAAAAAGCAATTTTTTGCCATCTTACGTCACAAAAAGTGTAATAGCAAGCGATCAAAAAGTCATATGCACCCCAAAATAGTGCCAATCAAACAGTCATCTCATCCCGCAAAAAATTAGACCCTACTCAAGATAATCGCCCAAAAACTGTAAAAACTATGGCTCTTAGACTATGGAGACACTAAACAATTTTTGGGTTTTAAAAATGAAGTTATTGTATAAAACTTACATAAATAAAAAAAATTGTATACATATTAGGTATCGCCGCGTCCGTGACAACCTGCTCTATAAAATTACCACATGATGTAACCTGTCAGATGAATGTTGTAAATAACAAAAAAAAAAACGTGCCAAAAAAGCTATTTCTTGTTACCTTGCCGCACAAAAAGTGTAATATAGAGCAACCAAAAATCATATGTACCCTAAACTAGTACCAACAATACTGCCACCCTATTCCGTACTTTCTAAAATGGGGTCACTTTTTTGGAGTTTCTACTCTAGGGGTGCATCAGTGGGCTTCAAATGGGACATGGTGTCAAAAAAACTGTCCAGCAAAATCTGGCTTCCAAAAACCATACGGCGCACCTTTCACTCTACGCCCCGCTGTGTGGCCGTACAGTAGTTTACAGACACATATTGGGTGTTTCTGTAAACAGCAGAGTCAGGGCAATAAAGATACAGTATTGTTTGGCTGTTAACCCTTGCTTTGTTAGTGGAAAAAATGGGTTAAAATGGAAAATTAGGCAAAAAAAAATGAAATTCTCAAATTTCATCCCAATTTGCCAATAACTCTTGTGCAACACCTAAAGGGTTAACGGAGTTTGTAAAATCAGTTTTGAATACCTTGAGGGGTGTAGTTTATAGAATGGGGTCATTTTTGGGCGGTTTCTATTATGTAAGCCTCGCAAAGTGACTTCAGAGCTGTAGTGGTCCCTAAAAATTGGGTTTTTGTAAATTTCTGAAAAATTTCAAGATTTGCTTCTAAACTTCTAAGCCTTGTAGCATCCCCAAAAAATAAAATATCATTCCCAAAATAATTCAAACATGAAGTAGACATATGGGGAATGTTAAGTCATCACAATTTTTGGGGGTATTACTATGTATTACAGAAGTAGAGAAACTGAAACTTTGAAATTTGCTAATTTTTCCAAATTTTTGGTAAATTAGGTATTTTATTATGCAAAAAAATTAATTTTTTTGACTTTATTTTACCAGTGTCATGAAGTACAATATGTGACGAAAAAACAATCTTAAAATGGCCTGGATAAGTCAAAGTGTTTTAAAGTTATCAGCACTTAAAGTGACACTGGTCAGATTTGCAAAAAATGGCCTGGTCCTTAAGGTGAAAATGAGCCCGGTCCTTAAGGGGTTAAAGTAATGATGGCCACTCGTTTTTCTTTACTTAGCTGCTTTTTTCTTTCCATAATGCAAATTCTAACAGTCTATTCAGTAGGACTATCAGCTGTGCATCCACCTGACTTCTCCACAATGCAACTGATGGTCCCAACCCCATTTATAAGGGAAGAAATCCCACTTATTAAACCTGACAGGGCACACCTGTGAAGTGAAAACCATTTCAGGTGACTACCTCTTGAAGCTCATCAAGAGAATGCCAAGAGTGTGCAAAGCAGTAATCAAAGCAAAAGGTGGCTACTTTGAAGAACCTAGAATATGACATATTTTCAGTTGTTTCACACTTTTTTGTTATGTATATAATTCCACATGTGTTAATTCATAGTTTTGATGCCTTCAGTGTGAATCTACAATTGTCATAGTCATGAAAATAAAGAAAACTCTTTGAATGAGAAGGTGTGTCCAAACTTTTGGTCTGTACTGTATGTCAGTGTGAACAAGTGTATCCCTTAAATTAGTAGGTCTTCTATATAAATACAAAGGGGGAGATTTGAATTCCTCAATGTTATGTCCACTTCTGAGAACTGACCAGTGCTTATTGATTATTTCTCTTATGTAATTGCTATCTTTGGTGTACGTAATTACTAAGGGAATCCTATTAGAAGATGTTTTCACTTGTTTGTTATTGAGTAATTCCGCTCGATTGTGAGTGCGAACAACCTATAACATGAAATGCTTAGTCATCTTGTTCAATGTTGCATCTAGCTGATGATCATCACTGACAATGCGTTTAGCACGCAGGAATTGACTCAGTGGAAGTGACTTGACCATAGCTCGTGGATGAGCACTGTCAAATCTCAGAAGTGTATTTTTGTCCGTAGGTTTTACATAAACGTCAGTGTCAAGATGTCCATCCCGTATTGAGTTCCTCAATTTAATATTTCAAAGTAAACTTGATGTCATTGTCAATGGTATTGAGAAAGGAGAAAAAAGTTGTTTTTCCGTAATCAAATAAAAAAAAAGTCATCTATGTATTGCCACCACCTCAATACATGTTCGAAGTGGTGTGATACATAGATGAACGTTTCTTCCAAAAAGAAGAGTACCATGTTGGCGTATGTAGGTGCCACATTGGACCGCATGGTAGTCCCCTTTAACGCCTTCCCGACACATGAGGTCATGAAGCACTGGTACTTGGCGCTCCATGACGAGTATACATGTCATGGCATTAAACTGTCACCATGTCTGCAGACATGGTGACATCGCTGAGACCCGGGCTGTTACACACAGCCAGTAATCTCAGCTAACCGGCCCGGGACCAATGAGGGCGGTTCTGTGCCGGTGATTGTTGAGACTAGCCAATCACACGATGCTGGCTGAAAGGTACTGATCAGGGGATCAAAACCTTGTTAAACATGTAGATAAATATATATCATGTTATTTTATTACATTTTATTAAAATAATATTTGTGTCCCATTTCAGGATGGCCGAGCCGGTGCGTGATTCCCCCCCCCCCCCTCCTTCCCCCATTTTCAGGATGGCCGGAGCAGTTAGCAGAGTGTCAGCATACAGCTGACACTCTGCTTGAAACAGCCGACCGCTGTATGGAAAGGGTTAACAGGGACGGAGCTCCCCCCCTCTCCCATCGGGTTGCTGCAACAGCACAGGTTCACAGAGGGAGGGAGCTCCCTCCCCTTCCCATCGGGCCGCTGCGCTGCTGTGGCAGTGTCCTGATGGTTACCATGCTAAAAGCAGAAGCCTGATCAGGCTAAGTGTAAAGTCACAATACACTGCAGTGTATTATAGAGGCATCAGACCCACTGGATCGTCAAGAACCAAGTGGGTCTGGGTCAGTAATAAAATAAAATACACTACACATGTTTGATATCACCGCGTCTCTAACAACCTGATCTATGAAAGGGTCATGTTACTTTCCCCGCACGGTGAACGCCATAAAAAAAAAAAACGATGATGGAATTGAAATTTTGCCCATCTCACTTCTCAAAGAAAGGTATTAAAAGTGATCACAAAAGTCGTATGTACCCCAAAATGGTACCAATAAAACTGTCACCTCATCCCGCAAAAAATGAAACCCCACATGAGACAAGCGACAAAAAAATACAAAATATATAGCTTTCAGAAAATGGAGAAACAGAAACATGTTTTTTTTTTCTGAAATGCTTTTACTGTGTTAAAGTGAAATAAATTTTAAAAAGTATACGTAATTTGCCACATCCGTAACAACCAGCTCTATAAAAATACCACATGATTTAACCCCTCAGGTGAACACCATAAAAAAAACTAAAAATAAAAACTGTGCCAAAAAAGCCATTTTTTTTTCACCTTACATCACAAAAAGTGTAATACCAAGCGATCAAAAAGTCATATTTACCCCAAAATAGTACCAATCAAACGTCACCTCAACCCACAAAAAATAACACCCTACCTAAGACAATCGCATAAAAAAATATGGCTCAGAATATAGAGACACTAAAAAAAAGGCTGTTATTGTGTAAAACCTAAATAAATAAAAAAAAGTATACATATTAGGCATCGCCATGTCTGTAAAAACCTGCAGTATAAAAATATCACATGACCTTACCCCTCAGGTGAACACCATTAAAAAAAAAAGTGTTAAAAAAGACATTTTTTGTCACATCACAAAAAGTGTAATACTAAGCGATCAAAAAGTCATACCCAGCCTAAAAAAGTACCAATCAAACCGTGATCTAATACTAAAAAAAATTAGCCCCTACATTAAGACAGTCGCCCAAAAAACAAAAAAAAACTATGACTTTCAGAATATGGAGACACTAAAAAATAATTTTTCTCACAAATGCTTTATTATGTAAAACTGAAACAAACAACCAAAAAAGTAGTCATATTTGGTATTGTCGCGTCCGTAACAACCTGCTCTATAAAAATACCACATGATCTGACCTGTCAGATGAACATTGTAAATAACAAAAAATAAAAACGGTGCCAAAACAGCTATTTTTTACCTTGCCTCACAAAAAGTGTAATATAGAGCAACCAAAAATCATATGTACCCTAAAATAGTACCAACAAAACTGCCACCTTGTCCCGTAGTTTTCAAAATGGGGTCATTTTTTGGAGTTTCTTCTCTAGGGGTGCATCAGGGGGTCTGAAATCTGCCTTCTAAAAACCATATGGCGTTCCTTTCCTTCTGCGCCCTGCGTGTGCCCGTACAGCAGTTTTACGACCACATATGGGTTGTTTCTGTAATCTACTGAATCAGGGTAAAAAAAAATTCGTTTTGTTTGGCTGTTAACCCTTGCTTTGATACTGGAAACAATAGATTAAAATTGAAAATCTGCCAGAAAAGTGAAATTCTGAAATGTTATCTACATTTGCCTTTAATTCTCATGGACCACCCAAAGGGTTAAGAAAGTTTGTAAAATCAGTTTTGATTACCATGAGGAGTGTAGTTTTTAGAATGGGGTCCTTTTTGGGGGATTTCTATTATGTAAGCCTCACAAAGTGACTTCAGACCTGAACTGGTCCTTAAAAATTGGGTTTTGGAAATTTCCAGAAAAATTTCAAGATTTGCTTCTAAACTTCTAAGCTTTTTAACATCGCCAAAAAATAAATTGTCATTCACAATATGATCCAAACATGAAGTAGAATATGGGGAATGTAAAGTAATAACTATTTTTGGAGGTATCACTATCTATTATAAAAGTAGAGAAATATAAATTTAGAAATTCGCAAATTTTTTCAAAATTTTTGGTAAATTTTGTATTTTTTTTATAAATGGAAAAAAAAATTTGACTCAATTTTACCAGTGTCATGAAGTAAAATATGTGATGAGAAAACAATCTCAGAATGGCCTGGATAAGCGTTTTAAAGTTATCACCACATAAAGTGACACATGTCAGATTTGCTAATAATGGCCTTATCCTTTGGGTGAAAAATGACTGGGTCCTGAAGGGGTTAAATACTTAATTTTTGGAAGTAAATAGATCGGGGTAGTAGGATGTGAAACAGTATCGATAAAGCCAGACTGTAAATCTTCACAAAAATGCGATCAATCTTCCTCTCAATATCCCATTTAGGGTCCCCATTCAATTGACGATAAACGGAGTCGTCATCTAATTGGCGGAAGTCTTCTGTGACATATGTATGTGTCCATGACCACGGCAGCCCCACCCTTATCCGCAGGTTTGATGGTGATGTCGCGGTCATGGACCAACTCATTCAATGCCCGCCACTCCAACATTGACATATTGGGGTGGCAATACTGTTTATCCTTTGTAACCTTCCAAGCATGTTCATCTCGGAACACAGATTCCACAAATTTATCTATAGCTGGTGAAGAGACTGGAGGAATAAAATCACTTTTGTTAAACAAATCAAAATCAGATAAACACAACTCAGATGTCTTCAAATTATCCCAATTCTTAGGGTGTGTGGAAAACCATCCTTTTAGTTTGTCTCCCCAAAAATTGGTACAGATCAACATCTACCTGTAACCAATTAGTATGTATATTGGGACAAAAACTAAGGCCTTTAGCTGATACTTTAAGTTGTACCGGGGATAAAACATGTGAAGAAATATTTACCACGGTATCGGTCTTTATTGAGTCCTCCTCCTCTGTGGTTTTCTTCCCTGTGAAAGTGACCTTAAATGTATGTTAATAGATCAGGTCCCCATTTCCCGGAGGGGAGGCAATAGAAATCTAATTTTAAAGAAACGTGAATTATTTTGGATCTCTGTACTTAATACCTGATGGATTAAATGTGGAGTTGAGGCCCTGGATTCTTACTTGATCCGCTGTCTTGGCGCAATCTGTCTCATTATTTGGTGTGTGTATACTTATTTACTAATTTGTTTGTTGTTATTGACAGTTAATAGATGAGGGATTTAGGATGGAGGTAACCAGCATGGATCTTGTTTTGTGAAGACATGTATATTGATTCACCGCTTCATGGATTTCTATGTTTGACATATCTTATCATTTATGTACATAGCGGTATATATGTTACCTTTCCATCTTTATTTTGGTTCTATGTTTTTGAATTGGAGAAGGACGATGCCCGGTTGGATTTATGATAATTTACTCTTTCATCAGTATGCTAATGTTGCTAGTGATCATTCCATGTGGGGTCCTCTTGCCACTAATCTGGTGTGGCCCCCATGTGGTAATCCTTATGGTGACTGAACTACGTGGGTTCCTTCTGCTGCTAATCTGGTGTGTTTCCCACGTGGTATTCTTTTGATCGGTGAGTCCTGTGCAACACTATGGCATAGGACTCACTGACAAACAATATGTCGCTATTTCCTATTGATTCATTTTTTTATTTTTTTTATTTAACTTACAGACATATTTATATTTAACTCCCTTGACGGGGTGGTGAATATTGCTGTCTGTTTCACAGGGGTTTTTGATGTGGTTGACGCTTTAGGGTACTTTCACACTTGCGGCAGGACAGATCCGTCCTTCCGCTATTTCGCCGTGCTGCCGGACCGCCGCTCCGTCCCAATTTACTATAATGGGGGCGGCGCTCTGGTGCAGTACGGCAGTGCACGGCGAAAAGCCGTCGGACTAAAAGTCCTGCATGTCTGACTTTTTAGTCCGGCGGCCTCTGACCGCGAACTGCCGTACTGCGCCGGAGCGCCGCCCCGTCCCCAGCGGCGGCACGGCGAAATAGCGGAAGGACAGATCCGACTGTCACCGCCAGACCTCTGAGAAGTTCTGACAGACGTTCTTCAGTACCTCCTGCATGATGTTCTTTTGTTTTGGTTTTGCTTTGACATCTCTTCTCCCTCTTCCAGCTGTCATCTATTAGCAGTGATTGCCTCCCTTTATATCCCCTCCCATACTGCCTCACTTTGCGGTTTATACTACTTCCTGGATTGTGCTCACTGCTAGAAGTTTGCTACCGCTGGTTTCCCAGATAAGTTTATCCTTTTATTTGTGTTTTCCTGTTGGATTGATTCTAGGTGACCCTGACTCCCTCCGTATTAAGTGCAGGGAGCCGGTGGTCGTGTCCCCTCACTATTATAGGGTTTTCAGGTGTCACTCGGTCTAGGTACGTGGACATGCAACTTTCTATCACAGAGATCTTTGCATGGGCTGAGCAGTCAGGGAGAGCTATAGGGCTTTAATAGGGCTCACCCTTTGTTCCTTAGTTTGGGATCAAGTCAGTCGGATCTATATTTGTGACTTCTAGTTTTCTGCAACACCATCCGTGACACCGACAGGGTGAACAGCCTGTCAGATCCGTCCTGCCGCAAGTGTGAAAGTACCCTTATCTAACTCCTGAATATACTTGATCATATCTATCACTTGGTATTACTTTCTTCTACTTTTTTCATTCTTTTAATTTATGTATTTGTTGGATGGTTTGAACGACATGGACCTCGTCATGTCATACTTACTTACTTTGGATCAATTATGTGAAGCATTGAAATAAATATATTTGCGATCAACATGTAGTCCTCCTATAAGGATATGATGTTGCTAGCTGTAAGCTTGCGTTCCAATTTGCGCTCCAACTGGTAGCGATCATGTGACGTGGAGCGCACAATAATGTTCTTACGCTAAGCTGAGATATGCAGCCCTTGTTAGACACGTGTCATCCAGGCGATCACGTGTCTTCTGACTCTCCCCTGTCATCACATGGCTTACATTGTGCATGGTCACGTGATGTGATGTCGAGCTTGTTCACGTTAGCGCGCTCCTTTTCTCTGACATGCGCAGTCACTAAGACGCTGTAATGATACATAGACTCCTCCATGCTGGTTAGTGTAAACCGTCCTTCCTCATCAGCCATTGTTGTTTTTATCAATTGTAATGTCTGCACCTGGACACTCACGTGTTTTTAATGATGGATCTTAATTTACACGTTATACATTTGTCTTGTTTAATTATGAATTGCACAATCAAGTTAGCACTATTTATTATTCGTTTTTTACACTTTGTACGCGCAATCATGTATTTATTACATACACTTTTAGATAAACTTTTAATTTACATACACTTTTAATAATCAATTACCATGTGGGCATATATTTATACTTGTATTAAGCACCATTTTGTTGTCATCATTGCATGAGAAAGGTCCCATTGAGAGGATTGAAACGCTGCTGTTATTTGGTGAATAAACATACACGTTTTTTGGAAGTGCCGTGGAGTTCGCTTATCTAGTATTTGGTGGGTGGATCGTCTCTACAGCCGCTGGCTGCCTGGAATTTGTGTTTTATCTATCGATCTATGTATCTATCGATCTCATATTGTCACAACCAGACAGCTGAGAAGCTCTGACAGAGGCCTTTCAGAACCTCCTCCTTGAGTTTCTGTGTTGTGGTATTCAGCTCCTCCTCTCGTCAGCCTCTCTCAGCTGTCATGTGTTGGACTAATTGCTTCCCTTTAAATTCTTCCCCAGAAGGCTTTTCTGAGCGGCTTATACTACTTCCTGGAGTGTGTGTGCACGCTGACTCTGTCCTCCTGTTTGCTTCAAAGCTAAGTGTTGTACCTTTATCTGTTATTATCTGTTTGCTGGATCCCAGGTGACCCTGACTCCCTCCGTATCTTGTGTAGGGAGCCGGTGGTCGTGTCCCCTCACTATTGTAGGGTGCTCAGGGCTTTATAGTCAAGGTTCGTGGATATGCAAACCTCCACCATTCGGATCTTTGCATAGGCTGAGCAGCCAGGGAAACTGCCAGGTCTTCTGCAGGGGTCTCCCTTGGTTCCTTCGTTTTTGCATCCAGCGAGTCGTTTATACATGTTGTTCTGTCTTGTTTCCTGTACACCGTCCGTGACATTATAAGCCGCCATAACCGTCTCAAGCATGGATCCGGTTTCACTTTTGGCTGAACGCTTCCAGGGTCTTTCATTGGAGGTAGCTGATCTCCGTAAGACTTTTTCTCAGCTTCAAGTGACCGGTTCAGCTTGTGTTCATGGAGTTTGTTCTGAGCCTAAGATCTCGCTCCCGGATACGTTCTCCGGGGGTAGTGAGAATTTTGTGCGTTTTAGAGAGGCTTGCAAACTCCATTTTCGCCTTCTTCCCCACTCCCCTGGTGATGAGGAACGGAGGGTGGGGATCATTATATCGCTGCTCAGAGGTAACGCTCAGTCCTGGGCCTTTTCGCTGCCGGAGGGGGCACGGCCTCTCCGTTCAGTGGATGAATTCTTTTTAGCCCTGGGTCAGATATATGATGATCCGGATCATATTGCTCTGGCTGAGTCTAAACTACGTCTATTATGCCAGGGTAAACAATCCGCAGAAATATACTGCTCAGAATTTCGGAGATGGGCAGTTGATACTGGTTGGAATGATGCTGCGCTCCGAAGTCAATTTTGCCATGGTCTTTCAGAGGGATTGAAAGATGCATTTGCCTTTCATGAGAGGCCTATTTCTTTGGACTCTGCTATGTCTCAGGCCGTTCGTATTGACAGGCGTCTTAGAGAGAGAGGAGAGATGTCTCCTTCCTGTCATACGCAGTCCCAGGACAGTGCAGCGGCCCCGCTCTGTGCGCAGGGGTCTCAGTCGCCGTCAGCCCCTTCTGAGTAGGAGCCCATGCAGCTGGGGTTGATTGCTTCTGACAATAGAAGATTCAGCTCGCATGGGAGGGTTTGTTTTTGTTGTGGAGGTATAAATCATTTGGCAAATATTTGTCCCTCTAGGAGATTCAGGCAGTTTTCTGGGAGTAATAAAGAAACAAACAGGAAAAATCTTTTAAAAATGTTCCGTCTGTTACTATTGGCAGGGTTGAGGCGGAAATTGAAGGTTTTCCATTTGCTTGTAGTTCCCGTTTTGTCCTGCCGGCTAAGGTGGCGCTAGAGAGCAAGAACATTTTTTGTGAGATTTTTGTGGATAGTGGAGCAGCGGTTAATCTCATTGATAATCAATTTGCGATAACTCATGGTTTCCAGGTGCGCACTTTGGGAAAGGATATTCCTGTTTTTGCTATCGATTCCGCTCCACTTTCTCAAAAATCATTAAAGGGCATAGTTCACAATATCCGTTTAATTGTGAGTGATGCTCATGTTGAGGATGTGTCATGTTTCGTCCTTAGCGGTTTACCCACCCCTCTGGTGTTGGGGCTGCCCTGGCTCACTAAGCATAACCCCACCATTGATTGGCAAGCGAGGCAAATAAATGGTTGAAGTGACTTTTGCAGAGAGAATTGCCTCATGACATCTGTTTCTGAGGTTGCTACTAAGACTGTACCATCTTTCTCTCAGAATTTTCGGATGTCTTCTCTGAGAGTGGAGTTCAGGATTTGCCCCCGCACAGGGAGTACGATTGCCCTATTAATCTCATCCCAGACGCCAAGCTGCCTAAATCTCGTTTATACAATCTTTCCCAACCTGAGAGGATCGCTATGCGTGCTTATATCTCTGAGAGTCTGAGAAAAGGACACATACGACCCTCGAAGTCACCTGTTGCCGCTGGTTTTTTCTTTGTTAAGAAAAAAGATGGTTCTTTAAGACCTTGTCTGGATTTCAGGGAGCTGAACAATATCACAATTCGTGACCCTTATCCGCTTCCTCTGATCCCGGACCTATTTAACCAGGTTGTTGGGGCTAAAGTCTTTTCCAAATTAGATTTAAGAGGGGCATACAACCTGGTCAGGGTCAGAGAAGGGGACGAATGGAAGACGGCCTTTAATACCCCTGAGGGCCATTTTGAAAATTTGGTTATGCCTTTTGGTTTGATGAATGCCCCAGCCGTTTTTCAGCATTTCGTGAACAGCATTTTTTATCATTTGATGCGAAAATTTGTATTGGTGTATTTGGATGACATTTTGATTTTTTCTCCCGATTTCAAAACTCATAAGGAACATTTACGTCAGGTCTTGCTTATCCTGCGGGAGAATAAATTATATGCGAAACTGGAAAAATGTGTGTTTGCGGTTCCAGAAATTCAATTTCTGGGGTTTCTTCTCTCCGCTTCTGGTTTTCGCATGGACCCCGAGAAGGTCCGCGCTGTGCTTGAGTGGGAGCTTCCTGAGAATCAAAAGGCACTGATGCGTTTTTTGGGCTTTGCCAATTATTACAGGAAGTTCATTTTGAATTATTCTTCTATTGTTAAACCACTCACTGATATGACCAGAAAGGGGGTAGATTTTTCTTCTTGGTCAGTAGAGGCGCGTAAGGCTTTTTCTGATATCAAGGAGAGTTTTGCTTCCGCTCCCATCTTGGTGCAACCTGATGTTTCTTTACCCTTCATAGTTGAGGTTGATGCTTCTGAGGTGGGTGTGGGGGCGGTCTTGTCTCAGGGTTCCTCTCCTGCCAAATGGCGACCGTGTGCCTTTTTCTCAAGAAAACTCTCCTCCGCAGAGAGAAATTACGATGTGGGAGATAGGGAATTGTTGGCCATCAAGTTGGCTTTTGAGGAATGGCGCCATTGGCTAGAGGGAGCCAGACACCCTATTACCGTATTTACTGACCATAAAAATCTGGCCTACTTGGAGTCAGCCAAGCGTCTGAACCCGAGACAGGCCAGATGGTCGTTGTTTTCTAGGTTTAATTTTGTTGTCACGTTCCGCCCTGGAGTTAAGAATGTGAAGGCAGATGCCCTGTCCAGTTGTTTTCCGGGAGGCGGGAATTTTGAAGACCCGGGTCCCATTTTGGCTGAAGGTGTGGTGGTCTCTGCTCTTTTTCCTGAATTGGAGGCAGAGGTGCAGGCAGCCCAGTCAGAGGCTCCTGACCTTTGTCCTCCTGGGAGGTTGTTTGTGCCTCTCGCTTTTAAGACACAAGATTTTTAAAGAACACCACGATACGGTCCTTGCTGGGCACCCGGGGGTAAGAGCCACACTGGATCTCATCGCTCGGAGATTCTGGTGGCCTGCGCTTCGTAAGTCGGTTGAGGGTTTTGTGGCAGCCTGCGAGACTTGCGCTCGTGCCAAAGTCCCTCATTCACGGCCATCAGGTCCTCTCCTTCCCTTACCCATTCCTTCCCGTCCTTGGACACATCTGTCCATGGACTTCATAACGGACCTGCCTCGTTCCTCGGGGAAGACTGTGATTCTGGTGGTGGTGGACCGTTTTAGCAAAATGGTGCATTTCATCCCTTTTCCTGGTTTGCCCAATGCTAAGACGCTGGCGCAGGCATTTGTTGATCACATTGTCAAATTGCACGGTATTCCTTCAGACATAGTCTCTGATAGGGGCACGCAGTTTGTTTCCAGATTCTGGAAGGCTTTCTGTTCTCGCTTGGGGGTTCGGTTGTCATTCTCTTCTGCTTTCCACCCGCAGTCGAATGGCCAGACAGAGCGCGTCAATCAGAATCTGGAGACATATCTGCGTTGTTTTGTGGCGGAGAATCAAGAGGATTGGTGTTCTTTTTTGTCCCTTGCTGAGTTTGCTTTAAATAACCGTCGTCAGGAGTCCTCTGATAAGTCACCATTTTTTGGTGCATATGGGTTTCATCCACAGTTTGGGACTTTCTCGGGAGAGGGGTCTTCTGGTTTACCTGATGAGGACAGATTCTCCTAGTCTTTGTCATCTATTTGGCAAAAGATTCAAGATAATCTAAAGAGCATGAGTGAGAGATATAAGCGTGTGGCTGATAAGAGACGTGTGCTTGGTCCGGACCTGAATGTTGGTGATCTGGTGTGGTTGTCTACCAAGAATATCAAATTGAAGGTTCCCTCCTGGAAGTTGGGTCCTAGGTTTATTGGGCCTTACAAAATCCTGTCTGTCATCAATCCTGTTGCATACCGTCTTGATCTTCCTCAGACTTGGAAGATCCATAATGTTTTCATAAGTCCTTATTGAAACCTTATGTTCAACCCATTGTACCCTCGCCTTTGCCTCCTCCTCCGATTATGGTTGATGGGAATCTTGAATTTCAGGTCTCTAGGATTGTGGATTCTCGTCTTGTCCGCGGTTCTCTTCAGTACCTTGTTCAGTGGGAGGGGTATGGTCCTGAGGAGAGGATGTGGGTCCCAGTGACGGACATTAAGGCCTCTCATCTCATCAGGGCTTTCCATAGGTCCCATCCTGAGAAGGTGGGTTTCTGAGTGTCCGGAGTCCACTCGTAGAGGGAGGGGTACTGTCACAACCAGACAGCTGAGAAGCTCTGACAGAGGCCTTTCGGAAACCTCCTCCTTGAGTTTCTGTGTTGTGGTATTCAGCTCCTCCTCTCGTCAGCCTCTCTCAGCTGTCATGTGTTGGACTAATTGCTTCCCTTTAATTCTTCCCCAGAAGGCTTTTCTGGGCGGCCTATACTACTTCCTGGAGTGTGTGTGCACGCTGACTCTGTCCTCCTGTTTGCTTCAAAGCTAAGTGTTGTACCTTTATCTGTTATTATCTGTTTGCTGGATCCCGGGTGACCCTGACTCCCTCCGTATCTTGTGTAGGGAGCCGGTGGTCGTGTCCCCTCACTATTGTAGGGTGCTCAGGGCTTTATAGTCAAGGTTCGTGGATATGCAAACCTCCACCATTCGGATCTTTGCATAGGCTGAGCAGCCAGGGAAACTGCCAGGTCTTCTGCAGGGGTCTCCCTTGGTTCCTTAGTTTCTGGATCCAGCGAGTCGTTTACACATGTTGCTTTGCCTTGTTACTGTACACATTCCGTGACAGCCCTGGGACGTAAAAACCCAAGAGCAGAATATACAATCAGTGATACAGTCCGAACCTCAGTATATAGGAAAGGGATTTAGGGGTCATTATTTCAGAAGACTTAAAGGTAGCAGACCATGTCATAGAGCAGCAGGAAATGCTAGCAGAATGCTGGGGTGTATAGGGAGAGGCATTACCAGTAGACAGAGGGAAGTGCTTATGCCGCTGTACAGAACACTGGTGAGACCTCACTTGGAGTATTGTGCTCAGTACTGGAGACCATATCTCCAGAAGGATATAGATACTCTAGAGAGAGTTCAGAGAAGAGCTACTAAACTGGTACATGGATTGCAGGATAAAACTTACCAGGAAAGATTAAAGGAACTTAATATGTAGAGCTTGGAAGAAAGACGAGAACAGAGGGGAGATGAGAGAAACTGCTAAATACATAAAGGGAATCAACAAGGGAAAAGAGGAGAGAAGATTTAAAAGAAGAAAAACTGCTACAAGAGGACAGAGTTTTAAATTAGAGGGGCAAAGGTTTAAAAGTAATATCAGGAAGTATTACTTTACTGAGAGAGTAGTGATGCATGGAATAGCCTTCCTGCAGAAGTGGTAGCTGCAAATACAGTGAGGAGTTTAAGCATGCATGGGATAGGCATAAGGCCATCCTTCATATAAGATAGGGCCAGGGCTATCCATAGTATTCAGTATATTGGGCAGACTAGATGGGCCACATGGTTCTTATCTGCCGACACATTCTATGTTTCTATGGACACTAATTGTGGTTACCGACAATCGCTATATGCTAGGAAACGGTGTGCCACAGGTACCCCGGAGGCTCTAGACCAGGAAGTGGAAACACTCAAGCGGAGGCTCTGCTGGACTCTTGGTGACCCTGGTAAGGGCTACCCTGGTGCGATCCACTGAGTACACTGGCCGGAAAGTTGGTGGGGTGATGTGCATTCATGGAGACTTGAAATACTATCCCACCGCGCTGGTGTCTCTAACCACATGGGGCAGGTGGACCCACGAAGTGGCAGTCGCCACAAATCTCCACTATGAACTCATAATAGGGAGAGACTTTCCAGGTTTCCCTGCCCATGGCCGGTTGTGAGAGTTAAGGATACCCCTGAGACAGGAATAGCCCAGGAGATTGGCCTTGTTCAGGGGACAGCCAGAACCTTGAGGCCGAAGGGCCAGCAGTAGGGGTGATCGCCACTTAGTTGGAAGCGGGGGAGACAACCCTGCGTGGGGTAATGGTGGGAGACGTGGAGGAGTTGCCACGGGGTCCTGGGTTGGCAGATCTCAAGTCTCCGGGGAGAATCTCAGTACAGCCCAACGCCGAGACCCAACCCTTTCCCGGGCCCTGGGAGAATGTGGTATTACTTAATGGTGTATCCCAACAACCTGGGCCGAGTCGACGTTTCCCCCTTTTTTTGGGTCAACCAGAATATGCTATATCGGGTAAACCAGCTGTGGGGTGAACCTGTTGAACAGGTGGTGGTGCCCCGGGCTTATCGAAAACTTGTGTTAAAGTTAGCCCACCAACATGTTTTCGGGGGTCATCTGGGACTGCAGAAGACACAGGACCGGATACTACAACGGTTTTACTGGCTCAGTGTCTTAAAGAGGTGGATGACTTTTGTAAGTCTTGCCTGACTGTCAAACCACTAGCCCCCAGCACCTGGTCCGCAGTTCCTTAGGGCTCCTCCCGATTATCGAGGTACCATTTGAGAGAATCTCTATGGATCTCGTAGGCCCAGTACCGAAGTCCACTAGGGGGTACCAAACATCTTGGTCGTCCTGGGCTTCGCCACTCAGTACCTGGAGGCGGTGCCACTACGACATACCTCGGCCAAACTCATAGCAAAAGAGTTAATGGAGATGTTCTCCAGAGTAGGACTACCTAAAGAGGTTCTGACTGACCAGGGGACTCCTTTTTATGTCCAAGGTCATGCGGGAGCTCTGTAAGTTGCTGAATATCAAAGAGATACGGACGTCCGCTATCACTCGCAAACTGACGGCCTAGTAGAAGGTTTAATCAACGTTAAACGAGTAGTAGCTAAGGGTGGAAAGGACTGAACCTCCCTCTCCCCTATCTTATGTTCGCAGTGCGAGAAGTGCCCAGGCCTCTACTGGGTTTCGTCCTTCGAACTTCTATATGGCCGACATCCACGTGGTCTGTTGGACATAGCCAAAGAGGAGTGGGAGCAACAACCCACACCATATAAAAGTGTTGTTGAATATGGTACGCAGGCACGTATGGAACAGTGTTGCCGCTGGTAAATGAACATATGGAGGCAGCTCAGCGAACTCAATGTCGGGTCTATAATCGGCAGGCTCGGGTCCGGATCTTTAACCCGGGATATTGGGTTTTGGTTCTGGTACCGACAGTGGACAGTAAGTTACTGGCTAGGAGGCAGGGGCCCTACGAGGTACTCGAAAATGTTGGAGATGTAAACTACAAGGTACACCAGCCAGGGCGGCGGAAGCCGGAGCAGGTTTACCATGTGAATTTACTCGTGGGAAAGATAGGGAAACCAGTACTGACCACAGCCGTGGCCGGGTTTTCTAGGGGGAGAGGTTCCGGACCCTCAGTCTGATGTAAGGGAGCGGCTGCCACAGTGAAGCTTGCTGACAGCCTCTCCTCTAAACAGACTCAGGAGGCCAGGGAGTTCATCAGCAGGATCACAGATGTGTTCGCGGACCTCCCTTGACGCATTTCCATAATCCAGCATGACATTGTCACTGAGCCTCAGGCCAAAATCCGGTTGAAACCATACCGGGTGCCCGAGGCTCGGTGACAAGCCATCTCTAATGCTGCAACTAATGCTGCAACTAGACGTCATCGAGGAGTCTAGAAGTCAGTGGGCCAGTCCTATAGTATTGATACCCAAACCGGACGGGGACTTTGCGGTTTTGTAAAGATTTTCGAAAATTAAACGAGGTATCTAAGTTCGATGCGTATCCCATGACCCGGGTAGACGAGCTGATTGAGAGGTTAGGACAAACCCGGTTTTTTTGTTTTGGACCTTACCAAAGGGTACTGGGCAGGTGCTCTAACGGAGGCTGCCAAAGAGAAAACGGCCTTCATCACACCTGAGGGGCTGTACCAGTACAAGGTGTGCCCTTTGGTCTGCATGGCGCCCCCACCACTTTCTAAATGCTAATGGACATCGTGCTTTGTCCACATCAGGTATGCTTCAGCTTACCTGGACGATATTGTCATCCACAGTACCGACTGGGAAGTCACCTGCCCAAAGTGCAGGCTGTAGTGGACTCCCTTCGGAAGCTGGACTGACCGCTGACCAAAGAAATGTGCGATAGGGTTAGAGACGACTAAGTACCTGGGGTGTGTCATTGGGCGCGGAGTCATCAAACCCCTGAACAAAATACGGAGGGAAATAAAGTCATTCCTGGGAATGGTGGGCTATTACATGAGGTTTGTTCCCACTTTGCTACTCTAGCCGCGCCCTTGACAGGACTCTTGAAGGGATGAAAATCAGTGATGGTTCACTGGGATGATCGGGCGGAAGAGGCTTTTCCACTTTAAAGTCGGCCCGTGCGGGTCCCTGGTTTTGGTGACGCCCGACTTCAATAGGGAGTTATAGTACAGACCGATGCATCCGAAGTAGGCCTCGGTGCTCTACTGTCTCAGGAAGTCAATGGGAGGAGCATCCCATTGTATTCCTTAGCGAGAGGTTGGTTAGGAGACGTTTATACCGCCCAGCAGTACAGGTCGTCCATACATTAACCCCTTCACTCCTAAAGACGCTGCAGAGAAGGTGAAACGTGTCGTCGCACAGAACAGCTTATTCAAGAGGCTTCCGGAGACTTTCATATTGATGGCCGCTCCTCACATAACAGCGATGGTTTCTGGACGGGGTGACCCCGTTTAGGGGGGTGTTGTGTTTATATACCGGAGTATATAGGGTCAGTGCTAGCACCCCCATCATCTGCTGTACCTGGTGGTATAACTGATCCATACGGTTCTAGGACGACCGCGGGTCAGTTCCGCTTTGCATATTTCGGGGGCTCATGACGGGAGAGTTCCTTTACACGCCCACTACATGGACGCAACGTACACCAGAGCTGGACTTACCTGCATACCGAGCCGGGAAGTAGAGCTTCTGCCAGGAGCGGCAGAAAAACTGGGCGTGGTCAATGACTCGGATCCAGTCCAGCTCATCCATGGACACCTCGATGTAGTAGGAGTAGGACCTGCGTACGACAAATGGCGAGTTATAGGCATGTTCAGATATACGTAGGGCCTGGAGGGGTAAGTCGTGCCCTAGTGCACTGCTATACATCCTGGTGATTCCCCCTTCTACTGTGCTGTGTGTGTCAGTCCTTACTGAAGTCTGGCATTGTATTTGTGGACCAGGAAGCATCATAATGAAATTCTACGTTATCTTCTGCGCTTCCTCCAGAGGAGGAATTGTAATGATAAGGATATATAAAGGAATTGTAATGTAAGCGATTTCCCAATCCATCTCCAACACTGCGCCCGGTGCCTGCTGGTGACCAGTATGGGGCGGTGCCCCGGTAATGCACGTACGGCCGGCTGTCCCGATCCAGAGGAGCAGGCGGATGTGGTTAATGATGGACGGCTGCCCCAGCTTCACCTCCAGGCCGGAGCGGCAGTCATCCTCGATCGGGTGCCGAGAAAATCCGTGATCCAAGTCGTAGTTTTGGGTGTCGCCATCTAGCAGAGCCGACTTCAGCTCCCCCTTCACCACCTGTGCCCCAAACTTCATGGTAGCGATATTCTCCTCCGGACTGGGGAGGGGACAAAGCAGGTTAAAAGGTGCAGAGCGGTATAGTAACTCAGCTCATCCCTGTGCAGAACCTACTTATACTCCACTCACACCCAGAGCTGCACTCGAACTAAAGGAGCTGTGCCAAGATTAACCCTTCACACGAGTGAGTTTTACGCACGGGTCAATGTGTGACGTGAACGCATAGCCCCCGCACGGAATCCTGAACCATTCATTTAAATAGGTCTGTGCACATGAGCGTTTTATTTCACGTATCAGTTCTGTGTTGCGTGAAAATCGCAGCACATTCTATATTCTGCGTTTTTCCAGCAGCCCTGGGCCAGAGAAGCCCTTGCACCCGCGCGGAAAAAACTGAACGCAATGCAGACAAAACTGACTGAACTTGCGTGCAAATGGTGCAAGTTTCACGGAACGCATCCGGACCTAATGCTGCTCCATTCATACAAGGGACACAGCACCCAGTCCTCATAATCAGTGGGGGTCCCAGCGGTCGGACCCCACCCATCAGACAACATGGGAACCTGGCGATGCTGCTGAGTGTCGGTTAGTGTGACAGAAGCAAGCAGCAGAAATCTGAATTATGAATTCAGCTCTGGGTGTGAATTGCACCATAGAATTTTAGATCTAGATGTTACTGCAATATAAAAACAGTAAATGAGGTTCTGAATGCATCTGGAACTAACTGTGAAAGCAGCTTTGAATGTGACTGGAGTTTACAATATATGAGAGCAACACGCAGAGGCAGCTCTGGAATACTGGAATGGCTCTGGATGAGAAATGTAAGCGCAGCTCGGACGTAACTGGAGTATATGAAGAAGACTGCAACCCTGGATGTAAACAGGCGAGTAAAACTAAGGCCTCTTTCACACAGGAGTCATGTTTTTTGCTCGGATAAGATGCGGGTGCGTTGCAGGAAAATGCACGATTTTTGCGCGCAAGTGCGAAACATTGTAATGCGTTTTGCACGCGCGTGAGAAAATCGTCATGTTTGTACCCAAACCCGAACTTCTTCACAGAAGTTCGGGCTTGGGATCGGTGTTCTGTAGATTGTATTAATTTCCTTATAACATGGTTATAAGGGAAAATAATAGCATTCTGAATACAGAATGCATAGTACAATAGGGCTGGAGGGGTTAAAAAAAATAATAATAATTTAACTCAACTCAATCCACTTGATCGCGCCCGGCATCTGTCTGTCTTTCTTTGCTGTGCACAGGAATAGGACCTTGATGACGTCACTGTGCTCATCACATGGTCCAATCACATGGTTCTTCACCATGGCGAGGGACCATGTGATGTTGCGTCACCACGTCCTTAGCCGGCAGCTCAACATTACAGAAGAGACAGAGAGCAGCAAC
Organism: Bufo gargarizans; assembly: GCF_014858855.1. Taxonomy (NCBI): domain Eukaryota; kingdom Metazoa; phylum Chordata; class Amphibia; order Anura; family Bufonidae; genus Bufo; species Bufo gargarizans. Next base: position 89,162,348 of record NC_058090.1, on the reverse strand, counting down.
TAAGCGATCAAGTGGACTCGGAGAGTTAATTATTATTATTTTTAACCCCTCCATCACTATTTACTTTGCATTCTGATTCAGAATGCTATTATTTTCCCTATAACCATGTGATAAGGGAAAATAATAAAGATCGGGTCCCCATCCCGATCGTCACTAGCAACCATGCGTGAAAATCGCACCGCATCCGCACTTGCTTGTGATTTTCACGCGCCCCATTCACTTCTATGGGCCTGCGTTGCGTAAAAAAGCAGAATAGAGCATGCTGCAATTTTCACGCAACGCACAAGTGATGTGTGAAAATCACTGCTCATGTGCACAGCACCCATAGACATGAATGGGTCCGGATTCAGTGGGTGAACGCGTTCACATCACGCATCGCACCCGCACGGAATACTCGCTCGTGTGAAAGGGGCCTAAAGGTTGCAACTCTGGATGTGACTGGAGGTGTGAATGAACACTGCAGCTGGTTATGACTGGAGTAAAAGAATAAAGACTGCAGCTCTGACTGTCACTGGAGTGTAAGAATTAAGGGGGTCATTTATTATCTGATATACGCCAGTTTTCGTACATCTGGCGATGGTGCGACTTTTCCCCGCTCACGGCAGGTCTAAAATAAAGGGGGCGTGGCATGGGTGAGGATAAGACTGGAGTATAAGACATGTCATAGCTCAGATACAATCATTTTAGGGTTATGTGGGAGCATCTTATTACTTAGCATCCCGCGGTAGTTGAGGTCCATGTCGCGGCTCTCAGATCGCACTTTAATGGCGTCCAGGATGGCGTCAGGGTGTGAGTAGTGTGGACGGTCTGACCACATTCAGCAGTTCCGTGAGGCTCATTAGCGGGAGGCGGACGGAGGCCATGATTTCTGAGTGATTCTCTTTGGGGTTGTGTCTGCACCAGCGCATCAGAGACTGGAAAATGTCCTTCTCGGGGGCGGCAAACGAGTCTCTCCGCACGATATCCTGGAGCGCAGCCTAGGAACAGAACAGTCACTACAGGGGTCCGCACGCACAGCCCTGCAAACACTTCTGATATGTGACATTGTGTGGCAATGTGTAGTATATAACCTGGAACTCTATGCAGTGACACATGGCATATAATCGAGAGCCCTATGTGGTATGTGCAACCTAGAACCCTATGTACAGGTGCATATGTGTACGGGTATGAGGTAACCTAAAAACCCTATGCAATTATTTGTGCCATTTAACCTAGAACCCTATGCAATTATGTGGGGAGTATAGCCGAGAGCCCTATGTGGTGATGTGTAACCTAGAACCCCTATGTAATTATGTGGGGAGGATAGCCAAAAGCCCTATGTGGTGATGTATAACCTAGAACCCCTATGTAATTATGTGGTGATGTAAACCTAGAACCCCTATGTAATTATGTGGGGAGGATAGCCAAAGCCCTATGTGGTGATGTATAACCTAGAACCCCTATGTAATTATGTGGTGATGTATAACCTAGAACCCCTATGTAATTATGTGGGGAGTATAGCCGAGAGCCCTATGTGGTGATGTATAACCTAGAACCCTACGTAATTATGTGGGGGAGTATAGCCGAGAGTCCTATGTGGTTATGTATAACCTAGAACCCCAATGTAATTATGTGGGGAGGATAGCCAAAAGCCTATGTGGTGATGTATAACCTAGAACCCTACGTAATTATGTGGGGAGAATAGCCGAGACGCCTAGGATTATATATAACCTAGAACACCATGTACTAAGTGTAGCCTAGAACCTATGCAATGATGTGTCCCATGTAATCTAGAACCTTATGTAGTTATCCTTGGTACTAACCTAGAACTCTATGCAGTGATGTGTGACATATAACCTAGAACACTATGCAGTTGATGTAATATATAACCTAGAATCCCACACAGTGATGTGTGACATCCAGTGCCAGTACCTTGGAGATGGTCAGGAAAACCGTCACTGGAGAGGACATCCTGCGCGTTCCGGTCCATAAACATACAGCAGGTGGAGCACAGTTTGGACAGGGAGTAGAGGCTGGCCACGTCATAGATCATGCACACGTTCTGGGTCTTTAGGATGGTGCACAGGTACTCGGATGTGGAGTCCTCCAGCTCGGGGAAAGCCATATTGTGAGCTAAGCTCAGGAAGTCCAGCAGCACCTCCTCCCGCTCCTCCCGCAGGCTGGCCCGGCCCGTGTACATGTACTTTCAGCATGGCGAACGCCTCAGGGCTTGTGTCCTGCAGGGTGATCTCCGCCTCCGGACGAGACTCCTTCATCCCTCCGTATACAGCGCCCTGTGTAATGTACCACACATATACACAGATATCACACAGACCTCAGTACCCTCCCCCTTACTTCAACCCCCATATATCCGCATCCATATACATCGACCTCCCCATATCCGCCTCCACATACACCGACCCCCATATTTCCACCTCCATGTACACCAACCTTCAAACATCTGCCTCCATATACTATGACCCTCCTATATCCACCAACCCCATATATGTACCTTCACTACTTTGTCCTACATCCAATAATATACTTTGCATTTCAGTTTTCCATTTCTCTGCTTGCTTTCAATGAAAAGAAATATCCTGTGAATGTAAGCAAGACAACAGCCTGAAGACACCTAGTTCTGCCTAGAGAGCTGAAGGTTGTTACAATGTACAACACATCAGTAATATTCAGGCTGAGAAGAATGTTTCTATTCACTAACAGCGAGCAGAGATCTTGACCAAAGGAGGAATTAAAAACACAAAGTAAAGTATAAAGTTGCATCCCTGTTTATCATGGCAGAGGAAGCCTTGTTAAAGGGGATGTCATCTTTTTACTATTGATGACCTATCTCAGGACAGGTCATCCATATCAGATCGGCGGGGGTCTGACACCCGGGAAGGTCGCGCTTTGTGCAGCCTTCTTTAGTTTACTGCTCTCCGTTGACATGCGCAAGCAGTGTGCAGGTGTAATTACAAGTAGGGTCCACTTACTTCAATGGGATGACTACTTCCTATTCACGTGTATTGGAACGAGTCGTCCCATAGAAGTCAATGTAATTCCCCTGATCACCATTGAGATGTCGATGGCGACAGGTAAGCAATGAAGGGAAGGCTGCTCTCGCACGGCACGCGGCCTTCTCTAACCAGCTGATGGGTGGGGGTGCTAGGTGTCGGACCCTCCGCCGATGATATGATGAGCTGTCCTGAGGATACAAATAAAACGAGATTGTGACCAGCGTCTTCCTTGTGCAAGTGTTTATTCCGATCAACACAGCAAACGGGCAACGTTTCGGCCTCACACGGTGTGACCGTCTGTACCTCCTCCTAAGGGGTGTTGCCAATTATCACCAATAAGATACTTGTATCCAGGTTACAGCATCCTAAACCAATCATCTGTGTCCGTAGAAATTATCGTCTTCTCCCCAGTGTCATCATATACAGTACAGACCAAAAAGTTTGAACGCACCTTCTCATTCAAAGAGTTTTCTTATTTTCATGACTATGACAATTGTAGATTCACACTGAAGGCATCAAAACTATGAATTAACACATGTGGAATTATATACATAACAAAAAAGTGTGAAACAACTGAAAATATGTCTATTCTAGGTTCTTCAAAGTACCACCTTTTGCTTTGATACTGCTTTGCACACTCTTGGCATCTCTTGATGAGCTTCAAGAGGTAGTCACCTGAAATGGTCTTCCAACAATCTTGAAGGGTTCCTAGAGATGCTTAGCACTGTTGGCCCTTTTGCCTTCACTCTGCGGTCCAGCTCACCCCAAACCATCTCGATTGGGTTCAGGTCCGGTGACTGTGGAGGCCAGGTCATCTGGCGCAGCACCCCTCATCTCCTTCATGGTCAAATAGCCCTACACAGCCTGGAGGTGTGTTGGGGGTCATTGTCTGTTGAAAAATAAATGATGGTCCAACTAAACGCAAACCGGATGGAATAGCATGCCGCTGCAAGATGCTGTGGTAGCCATGCTGGCTCAGTATGCCTTCAATTTTGAATAAATCCCACAACAGTGTCACCAGCAAAGCACCCCACACCATCACACCTCCTCCTCCATGCTTCACGGTGGGAACCAGGCATGTAGAGTCCATCCGTTCACCTTTTCTGCGTCGCACAAAGACACGGTGGTTGGAACCAAAGATCTCAAATTTGGACTCATCAGACCAAAGCACAGATTTCCACTGGTCTAATGTCCATTCCTTGTGTCTTTAGCACAAACAAGTCTCTTCTGCTGTTGCCTGTCCTTGCAGTGGTTCCTAGCAGATGTTTACATGAAGGCCTGATTCACACAGTCTCCTCTTAGCAGTAGTTGTTCTAGAGATGTGTCTGCTGCTAGAACTCTGTGGCATGACTGGTCTCTAATCTGAGCTGCTGTTAACCTGCGATTTCTGAGGCTGGTGACTCGGATGAACTTCTCCTCCGCAGCAGAGGTGACTCTTGGTCTTCCTTTCCTGGGGCGGTCCGCATGTCAGCCAGTTTCTTTGTAGCGCTTGATGGTTTTTGTGACTGCACTTGGGGACACTTTCAAAGTTTTCCAATTTTCGGACTGACTGACCTTCATGTCTTAAAGTAATGATGGCCACTCGTTTTTCTTTACTTAGCTGCCTTTTCTTGCCATAATACAAATTCTAACAGTCTATTCAGTAGGACTATCAGCTGTGTATCCACCTGACTTCTCCACACGCAACTGATGGTCCCACCCATTTATAAGGCAAGAAATCCCATTATTACACCTGACAGGGCACACCTGTGAAGTGAAGACCATTCAGGTGACTACCTCTTGAAGCTCATCAAGAGAATGCCAAGAGTGTGCAAAGCAGTAATCAAAGCAAAAGGTGGCTACTTTGAAGAACCTAGAATATGACTATTTTCATGTTTCACACATTTTTGTTATGATATAATCACATGTTAATTCATAGTTTTGATGCCTTCAGTGCGAATCTACAATTTTCATAGTCATGAAAATAAAGAACTCTTTGAATGAGAAGGTGCGTCCAAACTTTTGGTCTGTACTGCATGTATAAAAAAAAAACACCATTAAAACTAATATACTAATATATATATATATACACACACAACACATATACACACACACACATATATAATACAAGAACTCCTAGGGTCCTAAAGGCGACTTTCATTAAACTCCATATTCAATCAAGGCGTTGTGCCATCTCTACTCTTTTCCGCAGAAGACCCTCTCTGTCTCCACCTTTCGTAGTGGGGGCACAGGGTCCATAATCCTAATATCGACTGGTAAATAGAAGGTCCCTTTAATTTAAAATGTTTCGTTTGGAATTGGCATCTCCATCATCTCCTTTCTGATCGTACATTTGCGTCTGTTGATTCTCTCTCCTATACAGACCAGACTACACGGAGTATCATGTACACCACATAGCGGATCTCTCCTATACAGACGTACACAACATAGCGGATCTCTCCTCTACAGACCGTACACCGCATAGCGGACTCTCCTCTACAGACCGTACACCGCATAGCGGATCTCTCCTCTACAGACCGTACACCGCATAGCGGATCTCTCCTATACAGACCGTACACCACATAGCGGATCTCTCCTATACAGACCGTACACCACATAGCGGATCTCTCCTATACAGGGACCGTACACCACATAGCGGATCTCTCCTATACAGACGTACACCCCATAGCGGATCTCTCCTATACAGACCGTACACCCATAGCGGATTCTCCTATACAGACCAGACACCCATAGCGGATCTCTCCGATACAGACCAGACACCCCATAGCGGATCTCTCCTATACAGACCAGACACCCCATAGCGGATCTCCCTATACAGACCAGACACCCATAGGGATCTCTCCATACGGACCGTACACCACATAGCGGATCTCTCCTATACAGACCGTACACACATAGCGGATCTCTCCTATACAGACCAGACACCCATAGCGGATCTCTCCTATACAGACCAGACATAGGGGATCTATCCTATATAGACCAGATAAACATAGGCGATCTCTCCTATACAGAACAGAACACCATAGGCGATCTCTATATACAGACCAGACCAGACATAGCAGATCTCTCCTATATAGACCAGATCAGACATAGCAGATCCTCCTATATAGACCAGATCCCACATAGCGGATCTCTCTTTAAAGGGTTCTGCACTTTTATTAACTGATGATCTATCCTCTGGATAGATCATCAGCTTCTGATTGGCGGGGGTCCGACACCCGGGACCCCCCGATCAGCTGTTTGAGAAGGCAGCGGTTGCTCCAGCAGCGCCGCGGCCTTCTCACTGTCGTCACGACTAGTATCAACT